>NC_051214.1:29391458-29546458 GCF_015220715.1 Pygocentrus nattereri
AGATCTGGCCAAAATCTGAAATGTGTAAACACCGGACACTAGTCAATCCCATTACTCCAGTGATCCAGAAAAGTGTGGCTTATGCAGCAATTGGTCAGCTTGGAGAGAATAGTTATACACAGAATTAATGAATAACTTAGCAAATGCATTCACAAGACAAAATAAAAGAAAGATGCTCACATGATGCTTATCAACATATCAGAGTTTAGAGATCACACTCAGCTGTGGTAAGGCTACAGGACAATGGTGAGTACTACCAAAGAGGATCTGTGTGCAATATGCACTTCTTGATTTTAGGGGGGCTTTATGTCCCGCGACATTGCTATGTTGATGATTGACAACCACGAACTAGACCAATGCAGTGAAGTTACCATGACCAGAAAAATGTGAGTAATGAGAGTAAAAATAACATTATTTCCGGCTTCAGATTAAACTGCCTGGTTACTATAACAACTGACAGCACACCACAGCAGGGCTTAGCTAGTTAATCAACGGCTTACCTTTTATAGCTATATGCATAGATGCCTAAGGGCATAGTAGCTGCATAATTAGTGTTCCAGTCCTTACTGGACTGCTGGTGTAAAACAGCAACAGTGATGGACTGATGACACACAGCTGTGTAAATGTTGCCTTGGTGATAGCGTGTGCTGTAAAATTGTGAGATTTGGTCGTAACTTTTATCTGTCTAAGGCACAAAAGGTGTAACTCAGGGCCTTTGGGTAAATCCTGTGGTATAAATATCACATTTTGTAACATTGCCTTTCACACTGGAGGACTGTTTTTGTGTAGTGATAAATTTGGGGGCACATGGCTTCCAAGTGAGCAGGCCTACGCCCTACCAGATCCCCAACCTCCCCCACCCCAACTTATACATATACTCTTGATTTATGTAGATAGATTATTACAGAAGCACAAATGTACAGTAAAGAGCAACATAACAGCAAAGGTATAGTTGTATATTATTATACAGATGCATGAATATAAGAAGATATAGAATAAAGCATGCTAAAAACAACCATATAATACAAAATACAAATGGAGCATGTCGCTGTTTTCAGGAGAAAATCTCGTATCTCCAAAATGTTAACTTTACAGGAGAAGAAAAAAAACCTACTTTACTTTTAATGTAAGTCAATGGAACCAGAACTTATCCAAGTCATTTTGGCCTCTTTCTTTTAGTTCATTCATCTTTAAATCTACACACAATGTAAAGGATGACAGGTTTTTTCAAATTATTGCAAAAAGTGAAAAACGTCAACAATGGAGATATGAGGTCTTGTTCCAATAGCAGCGATATGCTATGGGTCAGTTTCCCAGACAGGGATAAAGCCTAGCGCTGGACTACACAGCATTCTGAAAGGAGATTCTTCATTCAGAAAGGACAAGGGGACAAGACATGCCTAAAAGTAGACACCTGCTCATCCTAAATCAGTGGTATTAATCTGGACCCCCCCCCCCCCCCCTTCCTTACTGCAACCTCTCTAATTCTGGAAAAACTTCAGACTAGGAAGAAACATTACTGTTAGGATTTGATTGCATTGAGCCACAAGAGCCTCAGTGATGCCTGGCTCTGGATGATCGGTTCAGGATCATAAACTCCAACTCATCCTAAAGGTAATTCGTGCTCACTGGATTGCTGAAGGTTAGTAATGCTTTACACATCGATGTTGGAGGCAGCGTCACTCTCTGTGTCAGGTTATCTCTCCTTGCAGTTGCCTTGTCTGCATTCTGTGCGAGAGACGGGACTTCAGTCGCTGCTTCGGCAGACCAATTAGCACGCGCCGATGTAAACGCGGGAAACTCATCAGCTACGCGCGCCTCCTTCACCTTATTGTATCAACGTGAATAAGAAAACCCACGCAGACCCAGTCTGGCGCTCGCTGCTGATCATTTTAGAGGCAGATGTGCGAGAATAATAGATGAATGCGATGTGTAATCCGACGCACCTGCTCCTTCACCGGAGCGCCGATTCGGCCTCAAACGGGCTCGCGCTGCAATGAAAGCGCTTTAATTAAAAGGCCACTGAGGCGGAGCCGCTCATCAGGGCCCCGCTGCTATTTATAACGCCTTTCTGCCTCATTCATCGCGCGCCGTGTGCACGCGCCGAAAATAAAAAATAACAACAAAAAAAGAAAACAACGCGCGAGCTTGGCCCAAATTTCATTTCACTGTACTGAAACGAGCACTGCAATTATTATTTACTTAAGCACTGCAATTATTATTAAGTTTTTTTTGTTTTGTTTTGTTTTTTTTTGGGGGGGGGGGTATGGGGGGGTATGGGGGGCGCTGATCTCTAACTATAAAGCAGCGCTTGCAGCTGTTAGTACTGATGTGACGGGTTTTTTGGGAGGAGGGCCGACGTGCCTCCAGCTCCGCTCTCCTGTTGCGCATGCGCGCCTCGGTAGCGAGAGGGGAGTCCCGGTCCGTGTTTAACCCCTTTCTGCAGCCGAGTGCAGGCGCACGCGCCGCGGGTGGTCCTCTAATAGCCCCCCCAATCCAGCCCCTAACACACACACACACACACACACCTCAAAGCCCCGAGGAAGGTGCGCGAGGAGGAACGCGGAGGTGGGAATTGCTGCTGCTGTTGTACGCGCACACACGCGCGCGCCCTAGCTATTTCCGCCGCGCGGCGCACGGCACTCGCCAAAGCTGCTTGAAGCGAGGGCGGCGCGTGTGGCGGGTCAGTGCGTGAGCAGCAGCAGCAGTGAGCGAGCCGTTGACGAAGGGAACGAGGAAGAGGAGTAGGAAGGAAGAAGGGGAGGGGGGGGAAGACCGCGTGCGAGCAGAGAGAGAGAGAGAGAGCCAAAGAGAGAGGGAGGGAGAGAGAAAGAAACACAGAGAGAGAGAGAGAGAGAGAGAGAGAGAGAGAGAGTGCGCGCTCGCGCCCGCGCTCCATTCCTCTATGCCGACGGGACGAGCAGGGAGAGCAGGCGCGCAGCGTTCGTGACGGCGAGAGTGGCGCGCGCGGCTGCGGGGCGGATGGATGGCCCCGGCATGGAGGAGGAGGTGGAGGCTCCGCTCCCTCGCGTCCAGACGCGGCGGCGCAAGAGCCGCTGCCTGGCCGGCACGCCGCTCGCGCACGTCCCCTGCGAGGACGAGTTCGACTGCCGCGAGCTCGAGGGCCTCTTCCAGAAGTACAACCTGAAGCTGGAGCAGACCGCCACGCTCAAGGCGCTCGCCGTGCTCATCGTGGCCGCGTCGGCGCTCGCGCTCGTCGAGCTGCTGTCGGCGGGCTCGCGCTTCACCGTGTCGGCGGGCTCGCACCCTGTGCACTGCGTCATCTTCGCCTCGCTCTTCATCGTGGCCAACGTCAAGTACCTGCAGGTGACGCAGCTGCAGCAGATCGCGCGCCTCGCGCTCCTCTTCAGCTTCACCTTCGCGCTCCTCTGCTGCCCCATACCGCTGGCGCTGGCGCGCGCGCCCCGTCCCGACGATGCGGCTGCGGCTGCGGTGACGGCGCCCGCGGCTTCGCCCGAGCAGGGCGTGTGGCAGCTCATGCTCGTCACATTCGTGGCGTACTCGCTGTTGCCCGTGCGCACGCTGCTGGCCGTGCTCTTCGGCGTACTGGTGGCCGCGTCCCACTTCATCGTGACGGCGACGTCGGTGACGGCGCGCAGGCCGCGCGTCTGGACCCCGGTAAGACCCCCACCCCTCTGAGCGGCGTGTTCACTTTCATCTTTAATCACTTGTAGCGAAAAACACTTTGGCGTGCTTTGACCAGTGATCTCGCTTTCAGCGGTGGAGACGTGGAATCGGGTCTGTTGCGCATGGCAGTGTTTGTGTTTATACCAAGTGCCTGCGCTGCACGTGCATCATGATGGGCAGTGTGTGTGTGTGTGTGTGTGTGTGTGTGTGTGTGTGTGTGTGAAAGTGTAGAGGTGGTGCTGGGGCTGGGGGTGATGTGTGCATGCGCTTGACAGTTTGGGTTCAGCACTGTGCCAATTGCGAGGGCACGGAACCCCCCAGACACCCCCCCCCCCACCTCGCCCTCGCCCACCCCATGAGCCCATCCAGTCATTGATAAAACTTTTAACACTCCTAGTGATTTCAATACACTTGCAGCGACCAAAAATGCATGACTATAACCCCCCTGATTAAGATCAGGAGGCCAAGACCCCCCCCCCCCCCCCACGCCAAATCACCAACCCCTCCAGGACACTGTTACTCACAACCTGACACCCAGTCCTTATCACTCACTCTGTGTCTGCGCGCTAAACTCGACCTTGCAGGCTTCTCTTTGGCCGCGCGATCACGAGCTTCCCCTTGGGCATCAGAATCCAATCGATGATGGTGTGACCGAGCGTGGCTCTGGCGTCTCTGACCAGCCTGGATTATGTAAAGTCCCAGTGTCTGTTCTGACCTTTAGCACAAGGCAAGGCCATGGCCATCACATCTCATCCACTCTGCGTGTGAGATGCCGAGGCTCCACCACTGTTTCATAAGCCCTAAGCTGTTTATCTCACACTCTTTCCGTTGTGAATTTAAGAGTGCATGGAGACACAGGCACACTATGAACTTTATAAATAAATCATAAAAAAAGTTCTCGTATGATGTTCATAAGGTGATCATGTAATTAAGTAGTTGTTAATAAAGCATTAATAAAGTTTTGAGTTTAGTTTAAAGGAATAAACTCTTCACAGATGATCTGTATCAACAGCATATCAGTGAAGTAGCAGCGGTGAAGCGTCTGAATACATTGAAGTAAATATCTTGTAGATGTTCTGTTGATACATTATTTACATTAAGTAGATGTGTTCTTACTGTTCTTACTATGTTACTTCCATTACAGAACACCTAACCTTACCTAACCTTACCTAAAACCTAACCCTAACCCTGGCCCTAATCCTAACCCTAACCTTAACCTCAACCCAAAGCCTAACCCTCATATGTTTGTGATGTTACTAAGAAATCCTTAAGTGTTTGTTTCATCTGTTACCAATGATTGTGATGCATTATCCTTCTAATGGACAGCTGCAGATGCACCTTTTATCATAAGTATATCGCTGCTGTCGGAACAAAACCTCATATTTACAAATGGGTAACTTTACAGGAGAAGGAAAAAACATACTTTACTTTTATTGTAAGTCAATGGAACCAGAGTTATTTCCAAGTCATTTTGAGCCATGTCTTTTGGTCCATTCATCATGAAATTTACACACAATGTAAAAGTCAAAAACTGAAAAATGTCAAAAATAGAGATACAGGGTTTTGTTCTGACAGCAGTGATATATTGAGAAATTATCATCCATAGTAGGCCAGCTACAAAATGCTGGGGTAGTCCTTTAAAACAATGGACCATAAACTGTATCAGATTGCTAGATGAAGCAGCCATTGTTTTGTTTGCTCATAATAATGGCATAACTACCTCATAAAAAGTGCAGTGGATTTTAGTGTATTTATAGTCTCCTGCAGAGTTATGTGTTGGGGTGGGACAGGCGTTTTTGAAGTGGAACTTCACAAAAAATTAGGACCTACCCTCACTCGTTATATTTTTACCTAGTATTTGTTGTGATTGTGATGAATACCCTGAAACTGAAGGGTGTAACTGCTTAGGTCCATGCCTATGTAAATTTCTAGGCTTGCTTAATGTTGACAATATTATCAGAATTAGTGCTTTAACTAAAATCTCTTCATTTTAAGAATGTTTTGCATTTATACATTTATATTGTCACTGTCTTAAAAAATGATCTCTGTTTTTTATAGAAGTGTTTTTCTTTTTTTTTTTACTTAATTCGACAATATCAGCTGGCTTTTACAAAGTGTAACAATTTAAAAATGGACCAATAGAAATGATCCAGAATAGCTTGGACTGAAGTATGTATATATTTACTTCTTTTTAAACTTAAGAATGTTTTTCCATTCTTCTGTACAGATACAATTTTTTATACAACAGCAGTTATATTTCTTATTATTTGATTTTTACTTTCTGGATAGGCACAAATAACAGCAATATTATTTTGTGCTACTTTTTACTTGTGACTTTTCAGGTCATTCCTGGTTCACATTGTAACACATTAAACTTGCAAGGAAAACAAATTACTTCACCACTGTTGTTTATCAAAAGCAGCTGAATTCCTGTCCACTTGTCTCCAATGTCTAAAAGCTACTACACCATTGGGACTGAGCACATTCTTAGTCCTGACATTCAGAATCGACAGTCGCCGTTCTGTCTTTTTTCCGCTTATGTCGATAAGGTTAAAGGTGTTACCCCATCTACAACCGATCTACAATCAATAACCAATGCCCTTTCCACATTCAGCCCACTGCACTCTTTAGTCTGACCTGCCAGGCCACAGACTGAGTGCTTGCGATAATGAATGGCTTCTCTCTATATGCGTTCACTCTCTGAGGCCTTTTATGCCATTTTATCAAGGCATTGGGTGGAATTTTAGTATATGAATGGCTATTGACTAGTCAAGATGGGCTGTGTTTATTGTAAGCCTTGTGAACAAAATACAGGCCAGAAGAAGGCAAGCCTGTCAGCCTAATATTATCTCAGACCGCTTTGCTTTCTGAAAAAAAAAAAAAAAACTGCAAACTGCCTTCACCTTTCTTTGATGCTGAGGCAAAAGGTGGCTATTCATGCATTTTTATCTACTGTTCTCCTTTAATAGCATGAATTGTTAATGATGTCACGTTAATTTGATACCTAAAAACACGTCACGAATGACTAGTTTGATCAGGAAAAATGCATATAAAATATTTTACACTACACTCGCCTTTATTGCTACTATGATGAAACAATTCAACAAGCCGTTAGTGATCTGAACTCTATTCTCAATATATGTGAGTGCACACTCACTCAGAAACTATTGCAGCGTATACATCAATAAGGACAGCACCATGCTTCTCTCATATCATGGTAGAAAGCATGGCAGCACACAGAAAGATCTGCTTCCACATGCTAAACCATTTCACAATTCTAAGTGTACACATATGTCACTGTCAGAATAAAACTGTTATGAAAAATGTTCAAAATTGATAATAAAAGTTGTAAAAATATTATTTTTCCCCATGTAATTTTGAACTGGCTCTACAGGCCAATTCATAGGGAAACTTTCTCACAATGTAAAGAGCAGCTGGTGGTTACAAATTATGTAATTAAACACAGAATGACAAAAATGGACATACAGGGTTTTGTTCTGGAGGCCGATTTCAATTTAAAAAGAGTTTATAAAGGACAATGCCAAAATGTTGCTATATTGCTAGCAATATATAAGGTAAGATTGGGTTAAAGTCATATGTTTAACTTGTTAGTTCATGTTCTTGGTTGTTTTAATCATGATTTATCGTGTCATGAGAAGACAAACCTCTTACTTCTCTGTAATATTTGTTCAATGTGTGGTGACTTTTACCGACCTCTAAATGTTTTGTTTCATCAATGTGTAGCACAGTTAGAGAAAAATAATCAGTGGTATCATAGTATGTTTCTCCTGCCACCACCTCCACCAATCACCATGCAAAACACCAGTCATTACTTCCTGTCACAATTGCCCCCCCCCAGTCCTGTCCATGTGTTTCTGTTGTGTTTTGGTTTAGCCCACATGTTCTTTGTTTTGTTTTTTTTAGCCCAGCCCCCTCGTTTCGTGATTCCACCCCTGATTGTTTCCACCTGTGTCCCCTCCTGTTCCTCATTTACCCTTATGTATTTAAGCCTGTGTTTTCCCCTGTCTAGTTGCTGGTCTTTGTACTGGTCTTTGTACATTTGATTCTGGTTTCTGTCATGTCTGCCCCACAATAAAAGTCGCTTATGTGTCCGCCTCCTCGCTCCCGGGCGTTACACCTCCACTCCCAGCTGCACATAAAGCTGTATATACTACCAGGATACTGTAACCCCCCCTCCAATATGGGTGCCGGAGGTGCTGTAGAATGCAAGTAGACCTCCAGGATTGACTGTAGACTAATGCCTAGATTTGATTTGATGTTCTTTCTGGAACAAACTGCTTTTCATGACCTCACTATAGTGGTTCCTACCTGAATATCCTGTTTCTCTTGGAAGCTCAGAAAGGAAGAAAAATGCATTCTTGATTTCTTGAAAATCAAGGCAAATGCTGAGCTCCCTGTGGAGCTCTTCAGTGTTGTAATGTGCGAGTTTGTATCAGGATGTACTAAAGCTAGTTATCTCAGATTGAATTGATGAGAAATTACCCCAATAAGCCCTCTCTGTGCATATAAGTGCCCCCTCCTATCTGTCTCTTTCTCAAATTGTACATCACTTTTCTTGCTCTAGCCCACCCATTTGTTATAATTCACCCCTCCCTTCCCCTTTCCACATGTCTATCTCTCTCTTACACCTCCCACCCCTCATTTGAAAGCTGGTATTCTGGTGCTGAATGCTGATTAAATGTCATGTACACACATGTATGCAGACAGATGACCCCATTTTCCCTGTGTGTGTTTGTAGCTGGTGGCGAACACGGCGCTGCTGGTTGGTGTGAACCTGTCTGGTGTGTTTGTGCGGGTCCTTACTGAGCGTGCCCAGAGGAAGGCCTTTCTACAGGCCAGGAACTGCATCCAAGAGCGCCTGCAGCTGGAAGATGAAAATGAAAAACAGGTCACACACACACACACACACACACACACACACACACACACACACACACACACACACACACACACACACACACAGATACATGCATGTGAGACACACCTGCGCACGTGTCTCAAACCAAGTAATCAGTAATCTCACTTTCTCCTTCAAGTTAAAAAGTAATAATTTTGACAGGTAATTACCTCACAAGATTACCCCCCCTCCCCCTCTTGCCCAACTGCCTTAAAGGTCAAACTTTATCTGCAAACACACACACACACACAAACACACACTAACATCAATACACACGCACACACACACACACACACACACATTGTGATTGAGATCTGAGGTGCAAGGTTAGTGGGCTCACTGAATTAGTATTCTGATCGAATGCAGCTGTAAGGCCATTAACATTAAAGGGCCCACATCATGGAAAACTCACTTTTACTCAGTTTGTTTTTGTATGAAAAGATCTTGATGTTGTATGTAAACATGTTCAGTTTCACAACGTACCATTCACTCTATGGGCCTTTCAGTCCATAAATGCAAACTAACATGCAAGAACAGCTTGTTTTAAATTCATTGTAGTTGAAATGAAAAGCATTTATTGATGCTTTGCAAAAAAACCAAACAAACAAAAAAAAAAACAAATCTGCAATATAGTGACAGGAGAAGGAAATAATGGTTTAATTCTTTATTGGAATGTAATGATGTTTTATTCCAAGTGGTTTTGGAGCATTTCTATTGGTCTATTCATCATGAAATATTTACAAAATGTAAAGAATAGCTGTCATGTTCAAATAGTGTAGAAAAATTAAAATGGATAAAAATGGGAATAAATGTTATTGAATAGCGGTGGTATATTGGGCCGTTTAGCCTACAGCTGTTAAGGCCAACCCAAGTTATAATCAGCATTTTAGCCTGCACTGCTTTTTGAATGAGGTACAATACAGGGCAGCCATTCAGTGCAGAGTTAATTTGAATATTAACTGCTGTTGGAACAAAACCTCATATCTTGAAACAATCTTAAATTTCAGTATTCGTTAGTGTATATATATATATATATATATATATATATATATATATATCACAAAATTTAGTACACCCCTCACATTTCTGCAAATATTTTATTATATCTTTTCATGCGACAACATTATAGAAATTAAACTTTGATATAGCTTAGTCAGTGTACAGCTTGTATACCAGTACAGATTTACTGTCCTCTGAAAATAACTCAACACACAGCCATTAATGTCTAAATAGCTGGATACACAAGTGAGTACACCTCACTGTGAAGATGTCTGAATTGTGCCCAATTGTGTTGTTGTCCCTCCCTGGTGTCATGTGAGTTACAAGGTTCCAGGTGTGAATGGGGAGCAGGGCTGTTAAATTTTATGTTTTGGGTAAAGTTTTCTCATACTGGCTACTGGATATTCAACATGGCACCTCATGGCAAAGAACTCTTTTTGTGGAAAATAGAATCGTTGCTCTCCACAAAGATGGCCTAGGCTATAAGAAGATTGCTAAAACCCTGAAACTGAGCTAAAGGCATGGTGGCCAAGGTCATACAGTGGTTTTCCAGGACAGGTTCCACTCTGAACAGGCCTCGCCAGGGTCGGCCAAAGAATTTGAGCCCACATGTTCAGCGTCATGTCCAGAGGTTGGCTTCAAAAATAGACACATGAGTACTGCCAGCATTGCTGCAGAGGTTGAAGAAGTGGGAGGTCAGCCTGTCAGTACACAGAATATATGCCACACAATGCATCAACTCGGTCTGCATGGCCATCATCCCAGAAGGAAGCCTCTTCTGAAGCTGATGCACAAGAAAGCCTGCTGAAAAGTTTGCTGAAGACAAGCAGTCCAAGAATATGGATTACTGGAACATGTTTGGCTCAGATGGTGTCCAGCATGTGTGGTGGTGCCCTGGTGAGGAGTATCAAGACAACTGTCTCTTGCCTACAGTCAAGCATGGTGGTGGTAGCACCATGGTCTGGAGCTGCATGAGTGGTGCCGGCACTGAGGAGCTGCGGTTCATTGAGGGACACATGAATTCCAACATATTCTGTGACATTCTGAAGCAGAGCATGAGCCCCTCCCTTCAGAAACTGTGTCACATGGCATTTTTCGACTCAATAATGACCCCAAAGACACCTCCAAGATGATAACTGCCTTGCTGAAGGTAAAGGTGATGGACTAGCCAAGTATGTCTCCAGACCTAAACCCAATTGAGCACCTGTGGGGCATCCTCAAGAGGAAGGAGGAGGAGCACAAGGTGTATAACATCAACCAGCACAGTGATGTCATCATGGAGGAGTGGAAGAGGATTCCAGTAGCAACCTGTGCAGCTCTGGCGAATTCCATGCTTCCAGGGTTAAGGCAGTGCTAGATGGTCACACAATATTGACACTTTGAGCACAGATTGGACATGTTCACAGTGAGGTGTATATATATATATATATATATATATATATATATATATATATATATACCAAAATGTAGACACAGGTTTTTGTGTTTTGGGCATAGTGTTTCATTGATACATTAAACTGCACAAACTTTATAAGTTTACTTCAGGTGAAAAAATAAAATACAATAAAAAGAGGGGTACAGGCCCTTTAAAGGAGTGCTCCAGCCTGTTTCATCTGTATCTGCCACATCTGTAGCATACGTTTGAAATCAAAGAAACTATAAAGATAAAAGCATTTTTTTCTGTGCTCAAAAGAACAGAAAACATATATGTTTTTTAAATTATAATGGAAGGCAATGAAGTTAGTAAGGATTCAGTTTTTTTTACTACAGGGGAAGCCTCTGACCTTTTGCCCAGTGTAAGTACCTGCTTTATTGATATCTACAGTGATTGTATTTTATATAGCCTTTCTTCAAGGTGTATTTCAGCAAGCGCAAGGGTTGCTAAAAACTTGCTAAACCATGTTTTTGTTAAAAAAAACAAACAGAATTGTAAGTCTTTGATTTTTAGTAATAAAACTGCAGTGTGGGCAGTGATATATCATTTTACACTAGAGTGTGGGGTTCAGACCAGTGTTAGGTTAGTAGTGTTAACATTTTTGCCTACCTTGGGAAAAACTCAACACTTAAAGAGTACTGTATAATTAAATGGTTAATATGTAAACAAAGTGATTCAGAGTGTTTGATGTGAGAGACTCAATTTTAGAGAAATTTACAAAGTCAGAATTGTTCACAGTGATAGTACTAAGAACCAGGAATCAAATACTTTTAAAAGGTCCTTTATTATATTAAATGGTTATGAATATGCTGTCTGATGTCTGAGATGTTGTTTTATCATAGTTTTGTTATAAAGTTTTAGTCCAAAACACATTTTTTAAAAGGTATTCAAGAAAGATAAGTACACATAGGGCATTGTATGCTCAAAAAGACCCCAATAGACTCTTTTTCTTTTAGATTTACTGCTATTTTACCAGTAGCAGCATTACATGTAAAACATAGGAAGACACACGTAGGTTTACTGGTTGTTTTGGATAGTAAATAAAATGATTATATTTGTGCTGTAGACATTATGAACTCACATTATGAATATCACTGCAAGTGTAAAGAAATCAGGTTTGGTAAGATACTCTACAGTGAACCATTTCATGTGAACTCGATTTAAAACCAGTCCCTTTAGACCTCCACTTGAGTAAAAGTACAAAAATATTTACCCTCAAATGTATCAAAAGTATCAAAAGTAAAAGGATTAATTAAGACTGTAATGTTCTATTGCCATTTTTGTAAGATGACTCTTGCTTCATTAAATCATTTTAGGTGAAAATACTCCAGTGTCACTCTTGGTAAACCAGTCTTTAGACTGTCATTAATTACTGATGTCGATGTCTATTTATCATAAAGCAAAAAACACTGAAGGCAAACGATTTCCATCAGGTAGAACCGAGTGGCTCTGAAATAACTTTTTGTGAACAAGCAAAGTTTCAGTTTAAGATTTATTTGCAACTTAGTTACAAGTTTAAGTTTAATACAAACTTGCTTAAAACACAGTTTCACAAATTCACCTTTACTATATTGCATCTGTAGGTCTTTTCATAAACATAAACTAGCATAAACAAATTTACCATAAAATGAAAGTGTTTGTGTAAATTGACACCAGCCAGTCAACTGCATATGTGTACATATTTCTCGATTGTGGTTTATTTACATAAAGTTAGATTAGTTCCATCATTTATGGATTAGTCACTCCCAAAATTGCACTATCATTGAACCGTATGCTGGGTCTTTATGTCCAACAGGTCAAAACAACTGTACCCTGATTGCTGTGCTTCCTTCATGCTTCTTTTGTTTTGACATGTTTTATACATTCTATACACACAAAACCAAAGGGAATGACAGCTCATGCATGATGTAGTGGAGTGAAAGTAAAAAGTTGCTCAAAGTGGAAATACTTTAGTAAAGTACAGATACATGAAGTTTACTTCCGTACTGTCCACCACTGATTAAACCCCAGCCAATCACATAGAGTAGTTTTTTTGTTTCATTGAAGGCAGCAATGTTGTGCTCTTCTGTGTCTTTGGTAGCTGCTGTGTTTTTTTTTCTTTCTGAGAGAGTTAAGGGGCTTGCAAAGGCCAAGGTTGCCAAACTGTGTATCAACAGTGTCTGCTGTTCTGATGTTTATCTTGACTGTTTATTTTGAGGAGTATGAGTGAACAGAGGAGTCTTTTCATGTCATAAACAGCATGAGTTTGATTGACCACTGATGCTCCATGTGACCAGGGTTGCTAGATTATGGCAAAAATTCATAGTCACGATTTCTTTGGTCAGTACTGAGGTCATGACTACTTGTTGACTTTAGAAACGTCATGCGTCTATTGAACTTTAAAAAAAACTTCTTAACAGATGAAATTTTAGGTGATTCAACAGGTTGGTCATATTGCCTTGTGGTGAAGACACCACTGTGTAACAAATCTTGTACAGTATTTGTTGTTGTTCCTGGTTGGACACCTTGAAACCAAAGTATTTCCAAAAAGCTGAATTGGTCTCACCTTTCTTGTTGACCAAAGGCTCCCTTTCTTTTATCTTGGCTTGAGCTAATCTGAACATGCCACTGCCTCATTAAGAGTGAGTTTGGGCTTTGCAGGGGGTGGTGAAAGTGCATTGCTGTAAAGGAAAGGGGTGTGCTGGCTTTGTAACACAAGACAAACCCAGAATATTATTGTGAAATGGAATGGGACACAATCATTTTATCTTGAATATCAACAAAGGCCCTGTTTATACCTGATCACTTCATATGCTGGCAGCATCAGGATTACATCAAGTCACATAACAATGCAAGAGTAAACACTCCCAAGACACATTTAAAGCAGATGCTAATCTGATTGCTCAAACCTCTTCTAGAGGTGGTCTGAGACGCATTAGAGCCACATGTTATAGCAGTGTAAACTTGGTGTATGATCTGTGTCTGTGAGGAAGATAATCATGGAGGACGCACATGGCTGGGGACCAGATAAAATGAAATAGCATTTAATAGCTTAATAGCAATACAGACAAACAGCAGACAAAGAGGCTGAATGGATGAACAATTGATAGTTGATTGCCACGCAATGAGCAGATTGACATATTCCAAATAACAGGACATGCAATTGACAGTCAAGTGTAAATGAAAACCCTAAAATCTTATCAGGACACAATCCAGGTAATAGTCAGTCAAATTATGGTTTTTCAAGGGTTCTTTGATAAAGAAATTGGACACTCAAAAACTCTTTGCATGATTAAAGGGCTCTATGCATCAAAAGCATTCTTTAGATTGTTGGAGAATTTGCTGTAGATGGTTCTACATAGTAAAACCTCTTGAAAATGGTTCTAAGTAGCAGCAAAAAGGATTCTTCGATTGTTACGATGTTAAGCTTGTAATGATAGAAGAACCATTTTTTGGTGCTGTGTAGAACCCTTTTTAAAAAGGCTCTGTATAGAAACATATACAACGCATTCTCCACCTGAAGAACATTTTTATGATGCAAAGAACCTTTTAATCATGCAACGAGTTCTTTGAGTGTTCATGATTCTATATAGAAACACTTTCTTTACTAAAGAACCCTTGAAGAACCATCATTTTTTTCATCATTAGGTGTGAAGTGACCAGAGATAAACAGGGTCAATAAGAATGTGCTTTTTCATACACATATAGATCCATACATATACATACCAGTCAGTTGCTTGTCATTGAAAACTTGAACCTGAGCTACCTCTTTATAGCATTGTGATGGATTGACACAGACTGATTAATTAATTAAGTAGAACGAAGCGAGAAATGAAGAGGAGATGTAATACGTGTTCTTTCCAACTACACTACAGATGACACTTTCTCCTTGTTCCTTAGCGACTGAAATTGGTTATAATTGTTTGCACATGACTCATCCACCTCCTACCTAACAAACTCCCCGAATAGAAGGTAACACCACCCACTCTATACATTAACACACAATCACAACATACATACACACACAAACACTAAACACCTTCATCAATATAAGCTAGTGCACAGGCCTACTCAGCTTCACAATTGCTTTTCCTCTCATAACATCTGTCCCCTAACACCAGCAGTGTTCATTAGAGCAGAGTTTATGTAGCAGTAAAGTGCTCTTCAAGGAAAACAACCAGAAAAGTTTGCCAAGGGTTTCAAATTTTCGAAATTGTGTACTAACAATGAGAAATATTTGTGTTTGAAAAGTGCAGAATGATTAGAATTAACCATTATCAATACTCTATGGTAAAGTATTCAAGATCTATATTCAAAATTATATTTTTTATATTCAACACTATAGTAAAGTATTCTATCTATCTATCTATCTATCTATCTATCTATCTATCTATCTATCTATCTATCTATCTATCTATCAAATATAAATCCCCCCCATAACTGTCATCTTGGCTCATTTTTTTTTCAAATAACTTTCATTGTTTTCAGACATTATTCTCCTTTTCTTGCCTTAATAAATATATCTTACAGTAAATGTTATTTAATACTTGTTTAAAGTTTTTTGTATGATTAAATTATTAAGATGTAAATAAAGTCATTCAGAGTGTTCGGTGTGAAATTTTCCTCTGCAGAGCAACTTACAGAGTCAGAATTGTTCACAGTCATGGCTGTAGGAACCAGACGTCTGAAGTGTTTAACCTCTTAAAAAGCTCCTTCATAGAAGGTCATTATGCAAAGTGCTTACAAATACAATGCTTGATTCCTGAGACAGTTTTAGTTTTGTGATAAGGGTTTTAGCCTAAAACTTAAAAATAAAATAAAGAAATTAATGAATTAATAAATAAATTAATTGTTGGGAAAAAGTTTGTGTAACTTTTTGTGTAACCTTTCAACCCCTTACAATCCCAGACATATTACATACTAAGGTTTATTATTCAGTAACCACAGGGACTTCAATGTAAACTGACTGAGCTATTCTTAGGTTACAGAAGTGTGTTGGCCTGCTGGAGGGCCCTGGCCATTTAAGGGGTTAACTGTAATCAAGAGGTCTGTGGTCAGGTTTTGGAAACTAATCAGAAAGGAAAAAAACATACACAACACAAATGTTTTTTGAAAAAGGCTTCAGAGTTATAAAAATAGGAGTCTACTCTGGCTTGATGTCTTAGTAAAGACAGTGGGCCTGCCACTGATAAGAATATTAGCTTACATTAGCTACATTAGCTAGCTAGCATGCACAAGCAATAGAGCACAAATACATCTTTGGGGTTAATAAAGAGCTATCATGTTTTTTATTATAAAATGACAGATAAAAAAAAAGTATGGTTAAAGGGCACAGTTATATAGCTCAGTTAGCTACCTGGCTAATTGAATTCTCAGATTAGAAGTTAAGCAGAAAAGTATAAAAGGTTAAATTACTATGATGTACAAAAGAATAGTCACAGGAAAAAAAAACTACCTGTAGCTATTTTGTTTCCACCTCTATTAAGAAATAAAAAGAGTAGAATTTAGCCCTAATAAACACAGCAGTATACTGTGCAAATAATGTACAAATAGGTGTTTAAAATATTGATGTTCCCCACAGGATGAAAGCTACACTGACTATTTCTCAACACACACACACAAAATAAATAAATAAAAACAGTCACAGATGACATTTAAACTCATGCCAGTTTCTCTCATCCACTGTGTTAGCACTGGTCCTTGCTTTTTGTTTTCCTACTGCATCAGCGCTGTCACACAGGATTATGGGACATATAAGGCAGCGAATGATACTTTGGTGAGATGTGCAGGATTGGGTGTCTTCCTCCCTCTTAACACTGTCTGGGTAGACAACTTTGTTTCATTTCAGACAGACATTCTTTTAGTGCAGTAAAACAAATGTGGTGTTCTAAAGGTTTTGCGAACAGAGAAAATCAGTGCGAAACTGAAGGAAAATTTGCTGAAGTAAAGAGAGAAAAAGTGTGGTTGATAAAGCACAGGGGGTAACACCTCTGCCTTTCACGCTGTAGGCTGGGGTTCAGTCCCTGCCTGGGTAAGCACCCTACACTATACCAATAAGAGTTCTTTGGCAAGACTATCTTCGCCTACCTGTGTAAAATGATAAAATTTTAAGTGGCTCTGGTTAAAGTGTCTGCCAAATGCTGTAAATAATGTAATAATAAATAAAGCAAGACTCACTGACACTTAACAGTGAAGGGCTAGACAGATAAAGGGAAGGATGTTCTGTTCATGAGTGCTTTGAAATGGTCAGGGTTTGTATGGTGCTTGTGTACAGTTAGATGTGGCTGAGGAAAATGTAACCATCAAATGCATTATTATGACAAAGAATACTAAGGAGATACTGTTAAAATGTTTTCATAATCATTTTTTACATGCTATATACAATAATGTTGTTATAATCTAGACACAAATGTCAACTAGATGTTTATTGAATGTCACTTATTTTAGGAACAACAAAAGGTAAAAAAAAAGTAAATAATGTTTTACAATCATTTTTGATTTCTTACAATATCTTACAAAGCATTTTGGATTTCTTGACACTGTTCGCCTTTCACAGTCACTTGAGAATCCCTGTTCATCATCAGTAAACAATGTCTTCTTTATTTATTGCTTCAATCTAAGAAACCTGCCAGCTACCAGTATCATTTTAGAATTATTTTGTGTCTCTACAACACAACTGGCTCCAAGTTAGTGAAAACATTGATTCTGTAGCCTGTTCCAGCAGTCATTGTGCGAAAGGCAGGGTACACCCTGGACAGGTCACCAGTCCAGTCCATCGCAGTCTTTCATCTATGTAGCCTTTACATATTAAAATGCTATTTATAGATCTTGTTTTTGCAAGAACAGTGCAATACCCCCAGTATTTTAGCTGCCATGTAGCCTCTGGCTCTGGGCACTGGCCCAACTGATCAAGTCAGTAATCCATCCCTGCTGAATGGTAGTGTCTGTGGTCTTACTCTGTAAGCTTACAGTGAAAAGTTTTTAACTTAAAGGTAAAGGAAGGGACATTGCATGACGTTGGTCATCACAGATAAAAAAAAAACACGATGATACCATGACATTCCGGGCAGTTTAATTATAATTTTTTTCTATTTACCAAATGTTACCAGACACTTTCATGAATTCTACTGTTTTAAAGTTTCAAGAGGAAAGTTTAGAGTCGCAAAGCCATGTGACTTCTTGGCTGTCTCTGGTGGAGTGATTTTTCTTCATGTGAGAGTGTGTAGTACAGTGTTTTGTCTCCAGCTGGTTGTGTATCAGAAAAACCATTACACTAATCTATAAAGGCCATCAAAACCAAACACAAATACCGTCTCCAGCTCAGGTTAGTTTCAAACAGCCTTTAATGTCTCTTAGAGCAGGTGTCCTGACTCACCGGTAGCAGCATGCTTAATCAAGAAGACATTTATCACCTGCTTTTAGTAACGCGTGGTTGACGATGAACTGTATGCGTTTCCACGGAAACTTACCTCTCCCATGCCAACCAACTTCAGTGCCGAGCTGTGATCTCCCACTGATATCGCCCACTTAGCAGCAATCAGAAAGTTAACGAGCCAACCTTCATCAGCCTACAAACACATGTACCCCAGATCAGTCCAACACAATTCAAACAGCTTTTTATGAAGCACGATGGATGGATGGATGGATGGATGGATGGATGGATGGATGGGTAGCTAGATAGGTAGATGGATAGATGGTTTGATGAATGGGTGCATACATGGACGGAAGGATGAATGGATGACTGGATGGCTTGATGGTTTGATGAATGGCTAGATGATTTGATGAATAGATGCATACATGAATGGATGGATAGACAGATGGATAGATGGATAGATGGATAAATGGCTTGATGAATGGTTGAACAAATGAATGGATGAACTGATGGATGAATGAATGGATAGACAGATGAATAGTTGATGAATGGATGCTAGATGATGTATAGATGGATTGAAAGAGAGATATGCGTCTTGATCAATAGATGGATGGATAAATGAATAAATGGACAGATAGTTGGGAGAATAGATAGGTAAGTAAATGGATGGATGGATGGATGGATGGATGGATGGATCTAATTACTTGAGCAGAAGTAATATACGTCTAATTAAACACCATTAAAAAGAAGGCAACAAAGTGTATGATTTTGCTTTACTAATATTTTGTGTTAAAGCTGCATTGGAGTGTGTTTTTTTTTTACACCTACAACAATAAGAATGTTCAACAAAGCATCTAAGAAGGCGAATAACTTGCTTCTACTACTACCAATAATAATAATAATAATAATAATAATAATAATAATTATAATATGATGGTGATGATGATGATGATGATGGTGATGATGATGAAACCATGTCAGACTATTCTGATTACCACTTACAGGGTTGTTATACTGCAGGACTAAAACTCTAGTTTTTGGTACTTTTTCTTCTGACAGCATGACATCAGTACTTTACATGTCAGACAGTAATATAATATAATGAGTCTCTGTAAATAGCCTGCGGTATCCATGCCAGTGGCATGTTGGCATTGTAATGGTCTGTTTACTTTCTGTTTCTAAAACTAACTAAAAACTGATTTTGTTGTTATAAATGTTTTATTGTAGTGGCTCAGTTTGACTAATGGTTCTCTGGAGTAGATTATTATAGCTTGACAGAACTCACAAATGGATTTATTCCTGAATCACACTTTCCTGTTTCCAGTGTCATTTCTGTAAGGCCAGCAGTCAGAGTATACTAGCTAGATAGGCAGAGATGTTCTGAGACTGCTATAGGAATAACATAAGGAATAATAACATAACATTATTCAATTTATTTCTAGACATTTCAAATTGTTTTTAGTCATTTTAAGTACTGAAATAATGTACAATACCATTTATTGTTATTAAATAGCAGATAACTACTTAAAGCAGGCAAAATTGTGTGCAAGTGTATTAAGACGATTTCATGTAAATGTATATAAAAAATCAGCTGGATTGGTGGGTGCAGCATAGCATATGAACAGATGTGGAGGGTTCGAAAAAGGTCAGTGTAATGGGAGGGGGATTGTTTATGCAAATCTGTATTTATCATTCCTCTTACAGGAACGCCTCCTAATGAGTCTGCTGCCCAGAAATGTTGCCATGGAGATGAAGGAGGACTTCCTTAAGCCACCAGAAAGAATCTTCCACAAGATCTACATCCAGCGGCATGACAATGTCAGGTACACACAGAGATAGAGAGAGAGATAGAGAGATAGAGAGAGAGAGAGAGAGAGAGAGAATGATTCACAGCCTTTTTCTGGTGGCCTGAAAGCCCACTTACAATACCTCAATACTGCACTCACCTCCTGAATGGGAGCTAATTGACAGTTCATTGAGTTTTTGCAGACTGGGCTATAGGTGTCAGCTCTATTGTGCTTAAATGGAAATTTGAACACTCAGTGTGTCAGCAGGAGTCAACAGCTCTCCACACACTCACGCACACACTCCTGAGCCTGGCACTTAGCCAGCACATGCACAGCACCCAAAGCTATCGCTATCAACTGAAGAGCTGCTCAATTAACTCTCTATGCCCACACAAATGCATTGAGAGAAGGAGCTGAGGATGTCAACCTAGGCAGCACATAGACATGAAAATACACACATAGACGTACCACAGAGACATGTCTAGGTCTGCCAAGCCATGAAAGATGATTTATGCACACATGTGCCCCTGCCCTGCTCAGCACTAGGAGCCTCTAGCAGCTGGAGAGTTCCTGACTTTATCCCAGGACTGGCATAAGGAATGCTGATCTTTTGCCACAGGGTATAAACTGAAGTGTCCTTCCACTGACCACTACTGATATACCCTTGATCAAGGCACTTAAGCTCAAGTTCCTCTGCAATATGGCATGGAAAACAGCAAGGACCCCGCAGCTTATTTCTAGCGACTATCCTGAGAATAGCTAAAGCCTGTTGATCCAGTATAGACTGCAGATGTTTAGTCCTCAGGGTCCTCCTTCCATCGTTTACATTACAGTCACATGTTTAGTTCTGACAGAGGTGACATTGAAAATGCCCTTTTGAAGCCTTGAATGTTTTTCCAGTAAATAAACTGGAGATTAGGGTTAAGGGGTAAGTTGTAAAATCATAAATTAGCATATGAGGCCATATTGAATGTGTGTAAAGTGTTTCAGAATAAACTAAAAGGTTCAATTTCTATGTTTCCTGCTTTGAACTAAAGCAATGATTAAATTGACATAAAGGAGAGAGAAAATAAGTAGATACAGAACTTAAGAAATATACCTGAATAAGTTTCATATGTTTAAAATATAATAAATATTAAATATTTATCATACCTAGTATTTTGTGAGCATGTTTTCTATTACTGTTTAATCCTAACGGGGCTAGGGGGAGGTGGGGGCAATTGCACTGGGGCCCACAGCACACGAAGACCCATATTGACTGGACCCTATAAACTGTGCAGCCCATCATATAGATTCTAACTTAATTTTATATTCATGACTCAAAGAAAAATCTAGTTTCTTAACAATATACCTCATCAGTTAGTTTCCATCAACCTACACACTCAGCCCTGAGTCTTAAATAGGCAGTTTTAGGTGAACATTTAGGTTAATGTTAGATGCTAGTGGGTGGAATGACATGTCTTGGGAGTATATTTGAAATGGAATGATAGCCAGTAAACAAGTAAATTACACTGTCATTCTTTCTGCATCAAAGTCAAGAGGACATTATTATTATCTTCAGTATTATTATCAATAGTTTTTTACATTGGGGCCCATAAGATCCTATGCCACTGCACCTCCCCTACTGTTGCAAACCACCATGGTCATGGGGCAGATTGTAACAGCAGAATGTGGGTATCTTACATCAAAGTTGGAAAGATATAGCACAAGCCAACACTAAATTATAGAGGCTAAGAGTTACAAACCTCCTGTCTTCTGTACATTTTACTTTTTTTTTTTTTGGATTTTTACCTGATTTTCTCCCCAATTTAGTTGTCTCCAATTCCACTTGCTAGTTAAGACTCCCCCAGTCCCACAATGCTATAAATGCTAGGAGGACAAAGGCTAGCACAGGCTTTTTCAGAGACCTGTGAAACCAGCCACCGCATCTTTTTGAACTGCCGCTCATGCAATGTCATTGGACAGCCAAACGCGCTCGAAGCAAAGCGCCAGCTGGCAGATCTGCTATGTCAGCTAACGGACACCTGCGCTGACTAGCATCCCATTGAGTGATGGGGGAGAAGGTGGGGCATCCTACCCATCCAGAGAGAGTGAGGCCACTTGTGCTCTCTTGGACTCCCAGCTACGGACGGCTGTAGCATTACCATGGATTGAACTCGCAATCTCCTGATGAACAGAAAGAAAACAAATGATCTCCAGCATTGTTTACTATTTAGATTATAACTATGTAAACCTGAGTTGTCCTGATATGTGCTGTGGCATGCTGTAGAATGCTATTTAGTTATACCATGACTTATAAAACACCCAAATAATCATACTTGATTTTCAGAATTATCCAAAAAAATATGTTATGATGATCAATGTTTTTTAATACCATAATGTATTATGTAGCTGCTCTATATCTACTGCTCTGTTTTTATTCCTCTCTAGCATCCTGTTTGCAGACATTGTTGGGTTCACCAGCTTGGCTTCTCAATGTACAGCTCAGGAGTTGGTGAAATTGCTGAATGAACTCTTCGGGAAGTTTGATGAGCTCGCCACAGTAAGTCCGTGCTGGTTGTGGAGTATGGATGTGTGGGTGAAACATAAGGCAGAGAGAAAGTGTGCATTAAAGCTCTCATATCTGCAAGGACATGGAATGTTTTAATATGATTAGACACATTCTGGCAGCGATATCTGCATATCAGTATTGCAATCTTAATCCTTAACACTTCACACATTCATTCACTCATATGGGCTTAGTTTATCTGTGTTACATACTGTTACTGTATGGTGGTTCTGTAGTGTGAGTAGAATTCAGCTCAGAGGAACTTCAAGGTTTTTATTTCAGTGATATACAATGATGATAAAGACAGACTTTCTAATACCTTAAGTGTTTGCCAAATTGAGCAAGGTCTATTTACACTACCCGCCAAAACCTTAGAAACATCTGATTGAATGTATGGTTTTCAAAATCTTAATTGAGTATGGGGGGGGGTGAGGGGTGTGGTGGGGATCATACCTGAAGCTACCTTGCTTTTTGTGTGAGAAGAACTTACAGGGAAAACACCTCCACTGCATCTCCTCCCTCTTCCTCAATCCTCTGTCAGTCCTTTTTCTGTTCATGAAAGCAGGGTCAGGCCTTCTAGCTCAAGCAGAAACCAGTCAGATCCCCTGCCCAATTATGTTGATCTGCATGCTTATACTTTAATGCTTAGTAAGTTGTTACCAAATTCAGTCATATGCAAGTTTTGTTGATGTACTAAATGGACATGTAGTATCCTTTATAGAGAAAAAAAATATTATCTAAGTATGACATAATGGAGAAATCTTAGAAAATCAACATGTCTTGATAGGGGTGCCCAAAATTTTGCTGTATGTTATTTCAAAGTTTGATTTTTTAACTTTTGCTCTAAAATGATTAAAACAGTAGGCTAACTTCTCTTATGAGTAGGTGTTTCTAAACTTTTAACAGGTCGCGTGTGGTTTATGTTTATATTGGAGATTTTTTTGTAGGTCCATTAATCAGATTGACAGTTTTCGGGCAGTGCACTGTCCATGGTGCTGAAACCAGTAGTCGTGGGTCACATTAAAGAATTACAAATATTGCATTCATGTTTTTATTTTATTTCAATTTTAAAATCACTTAAATTTTCATGAGATAGTACTTATATAGACCTTTTGTGCTGCAGGACACTTTTAGTATTTCAGCTAAATTTACCAGAAATATAACAAGAAATGTCACTAACTGAGGACTTCTTAGAGTTAGTCTTTCATTGAGATATCTATACAAGACATAATTGAGACAAACCTTCTTGTTGGATACATGACACTTGATGTTTACTGTAACACTGCTGACAAAAAATGTTTGGACAAGACTTATATCAAAATAAATTTGTATAAATGTATAAGTGACATAATGGTGTCCACATAAATGGATTTTTTTTTAAATAATGACAATACAGTGTTTAGATACAGTTTAAAAAAAGAGAAAAAAAATCAGAGCCTCAGAATTGGGAAGAAAGGCGATTTAAGTGACTTTGAATGTGGCATGGTTGTTGGTGCTGGTTGGGCTGGTCTCAGTATTTCAGAAAAGAGAAAATATCCAGTGAGCTGACTGTTCAAGATGATAGAAAGGAAACAATAACTCAAATGAATAAACAAAATCTCTGAGGAATGTTTCCAGCACCTTGTTGAAAGTATGCCATGAAGAATTAAGGCAGTTCTGAAGGCAAAAGGGGGTCCAACCTTCTACTAGCAAGGTGTACCTAATAAAGTAGCTGGTGAGTGTGTGTGTGTGTGTGTGTGTGTGTGTGTGTGTATAGGGTTCCATTGGTCAGTGTTTTAAATGTATTTTTACAGTTTAAAAAAAACAGGTATAAAAATGGTTTACATAAAAATAATACTCCCACATGCATGAAGTCACTGCTGTGACACGCAGTTTTGCATTCACTATATAACTAAAATCAAAAATTTTACATTCAAGAAGAAGACATCATAGTTTTTGTTAGTTCATTTAGGAATAGAACACAGACATTTAATATATGAGGTTTATTTGACAGTTTACTAACAGAATGCATCAGTGTACCAAATGAAATGTAACATAAAAAGTGTTCTGTTTTGA
The DNA here is from genome assembly GCF_015220715.1 of Pygocentrus nattereri. Taxonomy (NCBI): domain Eukaryota; kingdom Metazoa; phylum Chordata; class Actinopteri; order Characiformes; family Serrasalmidae; genus Pygocentrus; species Pygocentrus nattereri. The sequence continues at coordinate 29,416,200 of NC_051214.1, forward strand.
GAATGGTTCATGTTTGCTATTGAAATGGGACTAGTTGTAATACAGGAATCATATTAATTGCTGTTGGAAGAAAACCTCCCATCTCCATTTCTGACATTTTTCCTATTTTTGACATAATTTGAAAATACCTGTTACTCTTTACATTGTGTTCACATTTCACAGTGAATGAACCAATAGAAACTGTCCAAAAAGACTTACAAAAGAACACTGTTACATTGACTTCTGTTGACAGTTAAGAATGTTTTTGTCTTCTGGAAAGTTACCCATTTGGAGGTACAAGGTTTTATTCTGACATCAATGACATCTAGTACTATTCAAAGGTTTTAGGCATGTAAGACAAGTGGTGATTTTATTTGTGTCAGTGTTTGTTTGGTCACATTTGTTGTTATCATTAATGATCTAGTTTGGCTTAAATTAAATCTGGTGTGCTGCTTGTAGAATGCTTTGTGAGGGCACTGAGCAGAAATCTGGAACCAAACCTGTGTTCTTTTTACCAGCTCATAAGTAACCAATGACTTTTTTTTATAATATTTGTTTGCATTTATTCTCATGTTACCTGGTATTTTTACTAGTGGAAACACATTTGCTGTCCAAATGCTTTTAAACAGTTTGCTTACGTTCCAAAGAATATTAAACAGCACTGTATATTTTTCAAATTACCACATTTATTCCCTTTTTGTTATATTTTTTTGGAAACTTCTCTGCTGCTCTTGTCTTTCTGCCACCCCTCTTCTTCTCGGATTCTGCTTTGTTCCATTCTGTGTTTTTCCTCTTCTCCTAGCTCTCCTTTTTACTCATCACTAGATCCTTTGCTAAATGCAGTGGTTTCATACAGAGGCTTCCTGAACATTAATATTCTCTGTCACAACAGAATTTATTCCAAGTTTTGAAGCTAGCTTGAAACCCTGGCAGCAGCTGGAGAATATCTTAACAGAGATGGCTCTGTGTGTGTGTGTGGTTGTGGGAGTGTGTGTGTGTGTGTGTTTGATGTGACAAGGGGTTTCCCATGGTCTGCTTTCTTACTGAGATGACAGATGGTACCAGACGCGCGTGCACACACACACACACACACACACACACACACACACACACACACACACACACACACACACACACACACACACACACACACACACAAATGCACACTCGTGTTCTCACACTCACACACATCCACACACACAACACACACACATAATCTGTGTTCTTCATTTCAAATGCTGTTTTTTCCATTTTTTTCATTTCTTTTTCCCTCTGGCTGAAAGACCAAACTCTAAAATGTCCAAATTAATTTAACACACAAGTGCTCAATTAAAGGTTAATCACATCCTTGTCTTATGATCATTATCACTACTGCATAGCCTCAAGCAGACTCTTCTGCTCTCCTCTCCTCTCCTCTCCTCTCCTCTCTCTTCTGCTCCTCTGTTCTCCCTTTCCCTTCCATACTTGTAAGAGGTCAGACCATCAAAGAGCTTCATTCTCACTGTTTACAGTTCTCTCCTATGATATAGCTCCTGTTTTTTTGATGAGTAGCTGTTTTCTCCACTCTAATATTGCTTGTTTTTAAAATATTTATAATTACCTGTTGCTCAAATTAAATTACAGCCACAGATTTTCAGGGTATTTTTCACTCACTGGATCTTTGAGACACACCTGAAAATCACTTGAATCATCAAAGGAAGCAACATATCAAGATGGCAGACTGCATCTATTTAGCTGGGCCTCTTTGTCCATCACCAGTGATGGTAAGATAACAAATTTGTTTGTGAAAAGTGTAAATGAGTTACTGTCTGATGGAGAAGATTATACAGTTAGAGATGTCTGGAAATTTGAAAAGAGTAGGCCTACTAAGCAGGGCTTAGAAGCTCCAGGTGCCTCAGGGAGAGTTAACATGCCCTTACAATGAGTCGAATGGGTGGCATCTCAGGAAGGTAGTCGCAAAAACCAAAGCTAATGTCAAGGCTTCCCCTCATGAGCACCACTCATCTTCAGTTCATGTCATCCAACAGTTTTGCTCCACTCAGTGAGACACCTGAGACGCCTGTTGAAAGAGTACTGGTTATAGGTGATTCTACTTTATGGCACATGAAAATAGCTTTTCAAATGGGGCAACAGTAGACTAGAAGCCAGAGTGCTGGACATTAGAGGGAAGTTGAAGCTGTTAGCTAACTGTAGGTTTTCTGGAATTGTTGTTCATATAGATACTAATGATGCTCATCTGCAAAAGTAAAAAAAACTACAAACGACATGAAAGAGGTATATAAATGAGTGTTTGATGTGTGAGATGATGTCCGATGCCATAATATGCTCTGGTGACAGATGTGGCAACAAAATCAGTCAGCAGTTTAGGTCATAAGATGTCTTATATGAGGCTGTAATGACATCATTACTGATCATGATTTTGCTGCTCTATGCCTCACAGAATCCCGGATTAGACCTGAGAAATACTATGCTCTTAATGACCTGCCCATAGGCTACAATTATATGCATTTAAAAGCTGTAGGCATAAATCAGAAAGCAGGCTATAAATGATCTTCTTTTGAATTCTTTTTCTTATTATAAGTGATTGAGCTACAATTAACAATTCATTTTACTAATCACAATCTACAGGCCACCATGGCCCTATTCTGAGGTTAGTAACCTTCTTGAATGAATTAATAATTGTAGGAGATTATAATATTCACCTTGTCAAATCACAGGATCCACTATGTAAGGCATTTGTATCTGTTTTACACTCTGTTGGTTTTACTCAAAATATAATGGCACCTAATTATTTAATTACTTAATATTGACCTTTGGTTTAAACACAGATCATTTAGTTATACTATCCCAGGGCACAGCAGCCACTTATCATTGCTTAGTCTAATATGAAATCTGCTTTAGTGATAATATATGTTTATCCCCATGCTGTCATATTGTGTGTACCATATTGTAACTATCAAAAATGTCAGAGATCTGTAAACTTCTATTAGCTGTCCATCTCAACCTACTGAGTTAGATATTATGACAATGCTAAGAGGATACTTGTATTGCTGTACTTTGAGGCAGAATGAGGCAGGAAAAGTGGCTACAGAATGTCAGATGTCATGAACCTACAGCAATGATTTCATGATTTTTTTCAATAGTGAATTTTTAACTATTTTGCGAAAAAGTTCAAAACATGCAGTTAACCACTACAAACCTGCTTCGCTACAAAGCAAATCTATCTATTACAGGCAGGCTGAAATCAGTTACCTTCAACAAACAGAGGTGGTAAAAATGATTTCCTCCTAAAAACCTTCTACTTGCATACTAAATTCAATTCCTACAACTTTACACAAAAAGATTGACAGGGTTATCAATAATAAAATCTTCTCTTAGCCCTGGCTACATGCCAAAAATACCCTTCATATCAAACATTTTGAAGAAAGCTATGGTGCATCAAGTTCCTACTTGCATAGGAATCACATACATGAAAAATTTCAGTCTAGATTTAAGCGTCTTTCTGGTACAGAGACAGCGCTAGTGAAAATTGTGAATAATCTCTTATTATTCTCTGATCAAGGAAATATATCTTTACTGGTTCTGTATTTCATATGATAGACCATGCTATCCTACTAGAGAGAGTAGAAGTCCTTGCAAGTGTAACATGAATAGCTCTTACCTGATTCAGATGTTACTGGACTGAAGGCTGTCAGTTTTTGAATGTAAACAGTGAATCATCTGTTTGTATGTAAATTATGGTGTTCCACAAGGCTTTGTTTTAGGACCTCTGTTATTTACATTATATAGGCTACTGCTGGGTAGTGTTATCAGTAAACATGGCATCAATTTCCACTGCTACGCTGATGACACACTTTTGTATATATTGGCCAAACCAGATAATAGGTTTTTACATAGTAAGAGGAGGTTATAAACGTATAAAAATGTGGTAAATAAAACGGATGTCAAGTAAGTTCCTCTTGCTTAACTTGAACAAAACAGAGGTTCTTTTTCTTGGTCTGAAATCTGCTAGAAACTGTCTAATTTAACACTAAATCTCAATATGTCTAAATATTTCTGTCCAATGACAGACTGGTTTCTTTTTTTTCTACATCTAATATTGTATATTAATTGTAAATGCCTGTTCTCTATTCATATTGCTCTTGTTTGTGTTATTGTTTTGTTATCCAGTTATCCAGAGGGTAATAGGTTTCCCCTTTGAATCTTCGTACCTCTTAAAGTTTCTTCTTCTTCCTCTATGGGAGTTTTTCATTGCCACTGTCACCCTTGGCGCTTGGCCCTGGATTTTCTGTTAATCTTTTTGACAATGCCTGTTGTAAAAAAAACTGTATAAATAAATTTCTCTTGACTTGACCCTACTCTCCTTTCCTTTACCATTTCTTCATCTCCTCTTCTCTCTTCTTCTCATCTGATACATTTTCTTCTCTTTTCCCCTTCCCGTTTCTAGGCATCACTGTGGATAACTGTACTGTCACTGTCATATGAGGTCTCATAACTCAACTTTTTCAGTTTTTATTTTTAGATAATGTGAACATCTCATTTACAGTAAAAATCTCCATTATAGTGTTTGAACAAATGTGTAAAGGTCTGAAATATAATCATTAAAGAAAAGAAAAATGAAAGAAAAAAGATAATTTTGTGTTTATAAATGTTTTATTGCAGTGGTTCAGTTTGATTAATGATTCACTAAACTATTGTAACTTGAGGGAGCTCACATATTGATTTATTTCTGAATCATACATCTCTGCTTCGATCGGAGGATGATGCATGGATGGATGTATGGATAGATGGATGGATGTAATTTATTGAAATTTGGGTACATCTGTACCTTAAGAATGTGAGACATTATGTACACTAAATAACTAACTAAATGAATGAATTAATGAATGAATGAAAGAAAGAAAGAAAAAAAGAAAGAAAGAAAGAAAGAATGAATGAATGAATGAATGAATGAATGAATACATAAATGGTTCAATTAATTTGGCAAAATCATTAGCAAGAAAGTAATGATGTTACTAAGTGCAGATGTTAGAACTAATGATTGCTTTATGTTAAATAACTATTATATATCAGTATATAGGTATCTGTAATAGGCGTTTGTGGGCCTGTGTCTTTAAGCTCCTCTTTCTCACTGGCTTTCTAAGGCATGAGTGGGAGGAATTCTACTTCAATAGTTTATCTCAGCATTGTACAAATGCCCCCCTTCTCTCTCTTTCTCTCTTGCACTGTCTCTCTGTCTCTCTCTCTCTCTCTGTCTCTCTCTCTCCCTGTTACACTCTCTCACATTAAACTACTCTCTATGCTTTTTTTTGCACGTTCTCTGAGCAATGGGATATCCCCAAACACTAGTGCAGTATTTTCCACTATTGATATGCAAAACACAGCACACATATGCAGCAACCACACATACACACATGCACATTTCACATACTCTCATTTATTGCAATAGGAAGCAATAGTAAAATCCTCTGCACTGAATTATAGGTGTATCATGATGAATATCAATAATGTGTACATTAATACCATTATCTTAGAAATAATTAATATGAATGCTGATTTTAGAAATGATGGCTTGTCATTATACCTATTGTAGAACATATTGTTTTCCTCCAGTGAATCCATTTTGTCTTCCCATCATGCCACTTTGTGTGTGACTGACAGGAGAACCACTGCAGACGGATAAAGATCCTGGGGGACTGTTATTACTGTGTGTCAGGATTGACCCAACCCAAAGCTGACCACGCCCACTGCTGCGTGGAGATGGGTTTGGACATGATTGACACCATCACGTGAGTGTGTTTCCACCTCCACCACAAAAGCTACTGTTACATAATACATACACCGCAGGCCACACACTCCAGTCCCTAGACATCTCATAATTACAGATAAATGTTTTACACTTGTAAAAATAAAGGTGCCAGAAAAGTTTTTTTAGAGTGATGCTACAGGAGAACCATTTTGGTTCCCTAAAGATTTTTCTTTCATTTTGGTAAATGATATATGACATTGTTATATTATTATATATTATATGTGAATAACAATTTTAGTTCTATATCACCAAAGCCAAGAACAATTTAACAGCTTAGAGTCTGCATTTTTTTGGCCTGCACAGTTGCACTAATGCAAGTTCTGAGATAAAAGCAACATTTTCAGAGCAACTCAATAAGAATTAGTCTTTTAGAATTGATTTTTAGTCAATGTTTCCTTTTATTTTGGGCAGCTCATCACCCTTTGAGGGTCATCACCCTTTATGGCTAGTGTTGTGAAGAATAATTGGTGGTGGGGGGGGCATCCTACCAATCCATAGAGAGTGAGACCAATTATTCTCCCAGTGATAGCACCAGTGCTTAGACATTTGCGGCACCAAATTTTCATTCTACAAAACAAAGCATTTTGATTCTAAAATGCCCTGAGATACCAAAACACTTCAAAGCCTAAAAACAGTAGTTAGTTTTACATTTTATATTTTGTAAGACAAAATATTTGCAAACAAGTGCACTGAAACATTTACTCTAGGTTCCTTTGGCAAATGAGCTTTGTGTGAAAGCAATTAAATGAAGACTTTGATACTGTAATAGGGATTTCGTGAGTTGTTTTGATAAATTAAATGAACTTTCAGTGGTTGAGAAAGATGGTAATGAGACAAATCCTTGAATGGTACTACATTCAGAGAGAGAGAGATAATGCTTTATTGGGAAATGTGATTGCTATGGCTGTGGTAGGTTTCAGTAATTACTAACTTCAAAGAGATATGATTTTACGTGCACTTTTGTTGTAGTCTACCTGAGGGATTGTGTTTTTTCAGCTGTACTGAAACCCAGCCACAGAACAGACTGTCCTGAGGGTGTATGAGTGAGTGGTTCACTGAGATGCCAAGTCTGATGACATTGTCTAGATGACCATTAACTTGAAACAGAGGTTTTTTTTGCAAAGTTTTTTTTGCCAGACTTCAGTCTAGAGTAGGGGTGAAGTCCAAGCCCTGGAGATCTATCACCCTGCAGGGTTTATCTCCATCCCTAATCTAACACACCTGTTCCATATAATGAAGGCCTTCAGAGGCATCTGAATAATAGAGCCAGGTGTGCAGGATCTGAACTCTCCAGGGTGGTAGATCTCCAGGACCAGGACTGAGCTACACAGTCTTAACCCATTAAAGCCCAAGGTTCCATTTATTGGCTTATTCTTCACTACCTCTCTCATAATTACATATTAGTTTCTTAGGAGTTGTTGAAGGTTTCTTATTTAGTTTTGCAATGGCACTTTGCTACACTCTTAGCAAAAAAAAAAAAAAGAAAGAATACTTTTAAAGAGGTTCTTTAGAGAGCCATATCAGACAGTTTCACCATCATAGAGGAGAACCATGCAACCTGGCAGAGAACATTTTAAACATGAAATAATCATTTGAATTGTCATATGTCTCTATACAACTGTTGTCTTTTATTGCGTAATTAATCTGTTGAATACACTCTTAAAAACAAAACATCCTAAATGGTTCTTGGTTTGAAGTATTTCTAGGAAAAACTTGTATCTCCAAAATGGTAACTTTACAGGAGAAGGAAAAAAACATACTCTACTTTTAATGTAAGTCAGTGGAACCAGACTTTTTTCCAAGCCATTTTAGGCAGTTTCTATTGGTCCATTCTTCATGAAATTTACACACATTGTAAAGGGCAATAGGCATTTTCAAATTGTGTTAATAATTGAAAAACAAAACAAAAATGGAGATATGAAGTTTTCTACTGATAGCAATGATATGCAGATTATTTAAACTTTAACTAAATCTGGTTACTCTATACCATCAGTCCAGAAAACACTATTAGATTTGTGTGTAAATTTTTTTTTTTGTTGAATCATTCCTTTAAAATCAACAACAAAGTAAAGCGTGTTAGAGATAGTCCATTAACTACTATTAATCCAAGCAGCTATGCAGTCAGGAGCTTTCCATGGTTTATTAAAGTAAAATAGATTATGTAGCATCTTTCCTGAGAGATTAATCAGTTAATTCTTGATTTGTTTACTTGTTTACAGCTTTCAGGTGAATTAAGTGACTAGCCTCAGTGATTTCTCCACTGTGCTGTATCAGTTTGCTTCTAGTGAACAACTGTTTTCAGTATGTCTTGTTGTGTGTGTGTGTGTGTGTGTGTGTGTGTGTGTGTGTGATTGAAAGCTGACTGCTCAGTCAGTGGTCATTTCTTCCTCTGGTCTCTAAGATGGCTCTGGCAGCCCTCTTATCACCTCACACAGGTGCATGCACACACACACACACACACACACACACACACACACACACACACACACACACACACAGAGCTCTTTTTCTCACACTGTGACATCTCAGGGAATCTCAGGCTCTCAAGCTATTTCTGCTTCTCTCTCACAAACATACACACACATACATTCGGTCAGGTTGGGTTGTTAAAAATAAACCCAGTGAACCCTCTCTCTCTCTCTCTCTCTCTCTCTCTCTCTCTCTCTCTCTCTCTCTCTCTCTCTTTCTCTTTCTCTTTCCCTCCCCCCTCTCTAGCCCCCCCAACCCCCTATTTCTCTCTCTCCCCTCCCATTGGTTGAACTTAGGTAAGTAGTGAGGTGACAGAAGATCTCCTGTGTGCTTCAAAACCAGAAATTTGTCTCTTTCTTGTTATCTTTAGCTAATAGAAATGGCTGCCTATTGGCATTATATATGAGATAGGAATTACAGTATAGATAATGGGATGAGGCACAAAAAAAAGAAGCACTCTTCACTTATGTATTTATGGTCAAAACCAACATTATTTTGTCATTTTTCAGGATAGATTTCTCAGGAAATCCAATCCATTTGCATAGGAAAGGAAAGCCAAATGAAAATATGTGGGAAAAAAATTCCAAAACTAGAGTTTGAACAATTATTAAACGATATTAAGATGTACAGTGATTAAAGCTTTCATCTTTGAGAGACAGAAAAAATCAGAATGATGAACTGACCACCACAGCGTCTGGACCTCAACATTATTGAATGTATTTGGGCTTTCTCAGATTACGACAAGCAAAAGTTGCAACCACAACTTCTCAGGCTAAAGAGGGCTGGAAAAGTATCCCTGCAGATTTCTTTGGCAAACTGAAAGTCAGTCTCCTAAAAAGAAGGGAAGTTGAAATGAATTTAAAGGGTGGACACACTAAATGCTAAAAAGATTAAATTAGGCTGAGTTGCTGAGGTTTCTGTGTGATTTCTGTTAAACATATTTAACACATAAATATCTTTTTGATGCTGAAAAATGAATAACTTGTGCTTGATGGCAATTGTAATTAGAAATTAAGTGAATCAAGAGTGGTCTCTGACTTTTGAACAGTGCTGGATATATACTGAACTTGTATAGATGCTACAGGCCTCTATGTGGCAGACTGGGTTTTGATCCCACTGTCAAGCCAAAAGCACCAGGCTATACCAATAAGAGTGCTCAGGGAAGACCCCTAAGGCTACATTCTTCTTCCTCTGTAACATGATTAACTTCATTAGCGTTGCTGTGAAGAAGAGCATCTGCCAAATACTTTTATTGTAAACATATGTCAAATGTCATTGTGTGTTATTGTATTTCTAACATGTACAGGTATGAACCTGTGTTTTTCTGTGTCTGTATATGTGTATATTTGCAGGGCAGTTGCAGAGGCAACGGAGGTGGATCTGAACATGCGCGTGGGTTTACACACAGGCCGTGTGCTGTGTGGAGTTCTGGGGTTGAGGAAGTGGCAGTATGATGTGTGGTCAAACGATGTTACACTGGCCAACATGATGGAGGCAGGGGGGCTTCCTGGGTCAGTGTCAGTCTCTCCATTATCACTTGGACATAAACCCAGCACTGACAGAACAAGCACAGTGGCCTGTTCTGTCAGTGGCCACTGAAAGTGCTGATTAAATATGTAATCAAACCAATCAGAAAAGCTGCTGAGTGGAGATGACGCATGTCTGTATACCATAGCAGGATTTTGACAGTAAATTTAAGTTGCTTAAATTTGCTGACTGAACAGTCTACACTAGACTGGAGCTGAGAAAGTGGTTGCCAGGTGGCCAGTAGCCAAGTGGTAGGAGAGGTGAGCCAGCACCTGGAACACTGTGAGGTCAAACCCCAGGAGTGACTGGGTATTCCTAGTTGTGCACTTGGGCAAAGTACTTCTTAACCCTCAGGTGGTGCAGCTCTGCTGGCAACACTGTGTTGCCATTTTCCAATAAATTTCATGATGTGCTTTATCTGAGACAAACTAACCTACATACATTGCCTCTTTTGATGCTAAGATTACACTGCCTGTCAAAAGTGTGTGAACATGTAGCTTTTCAAAGTGTATGTAATAAATCACTGTGTTTTCATTGCTGGTTCACAATAAATAAAAAACAAAAATAAACGTGCTTTTAACATTAATTTGTAAAAGAAAAGTGTCAAATCATTATTTAGGCAAAACCTTCTCATGTACTACTCCATACCAAGGAAAGCACATTAATGAACATAAAGCTGAGTGTTACAGAATATACCCTGTACACTGTCCAGTCAGTGTGCTCTGGCCCTTAGAAACCATTTGCTCATGAAAAGAGAATTACACAAGTTGAATAAAACACAAGACATGCTGCAACCAGTTAAACATGGACTCAAAAAAGGTCCCTGGCAGTTAATAAACTATCATACATGCTATGGGTGCCTATTGCACATAGAACATATTGCTGTTGTCAGAACAAAACCTTGTATCTCCAAAATGGTAACTTCACGGGAGAAGGAAAAATCCTTTGCTTTCAATGTAAGTTAATGGAACCAGAGTTTTTTCTAAGTGATTTTGGCCATTTCTTTTCATCCATTCATCATTAAATTTATATGCAATGTAGAGGGCAGCAGGCACTTTCAATATATGTCAAAACATCCCAAAAAACAGAAATGGAAAAAAAAGGAAAGTTTTGTCCTGACAGCAATGATAGACAGCTCTAATATTCTGTTCACTCTTGATATGATCAACCATACAGCAACTATAAAATCAGTCATGCATAAGATTTAATATGAATGCGAGATGAATTACAGTCCTTTTTCCTTCATTGCATGCTTGTTCTCAGGGAGATAATGCACTGGCCTTAGCGAGGAAAAAGATAACTGAGCTAACATTCTCTCTGTGTTCTCCACAGCAAGGTTCATATCACCAGGGCAACGCTGGAGTGCCTGAACGGAGATTACGAGGTGGAGCCGGGCAACGGCCACGAGAGACACGCCTTCCTCGGCAAGCACGCCATTGAGACCTTTTTCATCGTACCCTCACACAGACGCAAGGTGATACAGATACACATACATACTCACTAATTCGCCATTTTTATTCTGAAATATTTATAAATATAGTCAAGCACACATACATGCACAGAAATACTATTGCTGCACAATATGTGATTTGATAATTGCTAGTTTGATATGGGCCTTGGTTGTTATGATATCACATAACTACAATATGCTAACGAGCCTTTAACCAATCATGAAAGGCCCAATGAATAAGCTTTTTCAGTTTGTTTCAGGTCACAGATCGGATCGGATGCATTCTGGTTATGTGTAAACATGTAAACATACATGCACAGTTAACATGCCATGTTTATGGACAGTGCAAAGTACTTTTCTTTTTTTTTAATGCATATAAATTTAAAGGATCGCAAGGAAAATAGGGAAAGATGTTGGAATTGGAGGTGAAAACATCCCTCTTAATTTCTAGTGGGAGCCATTTTTCTGTAATTTCCTTTGCTTTTTAACAACAATTATAAATTTGTATTGTCATATATATTGAATACCAACAAAATAACACGTTTTCAGCTTTCAGGATCAAGTGTGCATGTGTTATAAAGACAAAGCATTGAATATTCCAGGATGCAACCTCAATATAGACATGTAGTCTGGTTGGAGTAGAATAACACATTTTGGTGGAAAATAACTTTATTTGTTAATATTAAGTTAATTAAGTGATACTTCTTTTGATCCCACAACCAGGGAAATTCCTCCTCTGCATTTAACCCATCCGTGAAGTGAAACACCACATACACACTAGTGAACACACACACTAGGGGGCAGTGAGCACACACTTGCCCGGAGCGGTGGGCAGCCCTATCCATGGCGCCTGGGGAGCAGTTGGGGGTTAGGTGTCTTGCTCAAGGACACCTCAGTCATGGACAGTCGGCCCTGGGGATCGAACCGGCAACCTTCTGGTCACAGGGCCAGATCCCTAACCTCCAGCCCACGACTGCCCCAATATAACTATCTCTTCATGTTTTGGCTGAAAAACACATTTTATTAAGATGGCTATATCTTCACCAATGAACTTTCATTTTCTGTTTTCCCTCAACATTATTGACGGTGTCATTATTTCACTGCCTATTTTAAACCCTGCACCTCGCGAGCACACAGTTAGTAGGCTGAGTTATGTGTTGGCTATGTGTAGGCTATGTGTTGCTTGCAGGTCACAAACTGAGCAGCTGTAGTAAATCGAACATTGTTTTTTGATGCATTATGAGCGCATATTGCAGTCTCATCAAGGCCCATTTCACACTGTGCCTTTACTATGTAGACCTGGCCCAGATCCTTCTGTCAGAGTTTGGACAAATCAAGGCAAGCACATCATTCAACAAACATAAATTAATGTGGTTACAAAGACTTCAGGCCAGTAGTTGACCACATCACATGTTCATCAGTGTGTCTGTATAGAACCATGAGCACCAAAAGAACCGGCACTGTATTATTGACAAACCACCAGTCAATGGGGTGATGACAGCACTATCAGCAGTGCTTGTAGAGCCATCATTTGTACACCTTTATTTAATGTGCGCTGACAGATAAAATATTGCCATGTTGTGTACCGTGGTTCTTTACTGTAGTAAAGCAGCAAAAAAAAGATGTAAGAGTGTTTAGAATTTTGGCTGTTCGATGTTGTGAGAGGAAAGAGGCCAAAGAGCTGAGCCAGCAAATAAACAGGAACAACTTTTAACTATCTCTGTCACGATTGGCCCCTCCCAGTCGTCCATGTGCTTTTGTTTTGCTTCCTTGTTTTGTTTCTTTCTGGTCCTGCCCCCTTGTTTCTAGACTCTGCCCTTGATCATTTTCACCTGTGTCTTGTAAACCCTCTTGTTAACCTTCTGTGTCTTGTTACCTGTTCCTGTATGTAAGCCCTGTGTTTTCCCCTGTTAGGTTGCTGGTCTTTGTATTGTTTGTATTGTGTTGTTTGGTGTTATATCTTCTGGCCTCAGTTGTATTTCCTAGTCTCTGTTTTTGTGTTTAGTCTGTATTCCTTATTGTCACGTCTGTCTCTTGGTATCTCTGTGTTGGCTCATTGATCCTGGACTGTTTAGGTCCTGATTCTGGATTTGCCCCTAATAAATCTCGCTTCTCTCTGCATATGCGTCCACCTCATCATCGCTCCCTGGCATTACAATCTCTCAACAAAGTCTGCGATAAAGAGAATGGTGAATTCAACCCATTTCACAATTGATATTTAACTGATGATTGACTTAGATCTCTTATACTTTAGCAAGACAATGAATGGACTTGAGAGTACACCAGAATGTTAGCAGGGCTCATGTAACTTAAGCTAATGTCAAGCAGACACTGAGTAATCCTCTCAAATACAATGTGCAGCTATTACTCACTTTTGTGGTCACAATGGTGTTTAAATGGTGTTTACACTGTAATTATAGTTGTCTGGATATGTTATTCCAGACAATAACACCTAATCAGGACTCAGTGATAACTCCAAACCATCATTTTGGTATGGAGCAATACAGCCAATCAAACAGATTTTTTTTCTTGATTTGAAGTATTAATGTGTTATTAATGTGTTGACATTAATATGACTATTTTTACAATTTTGGAATTCATGTAGAAAAATAATGTGCAATAGAAGTATTGTTTACAAATCTTGTGGCGCTATACGAGACTATACCAGGCAGTATTATGCATATCAAGAATCATCTCTTTTTGTCTGATCTGCTTTTTGTCTTTGTTAGTGGGCTATTTGAAATGCAAATCAAATTAATGGTGCAAATTTATCAAAGCCATCATTTGCATGTGTGCTTTGACAAAACAAATTCATACATTCACATGCGTAAATGCACATGCACACACACACACACACACACACACACACACACACACACACACACACACACACACACACACACACACACACACACACACACATATGCACATTCATGCCCTCTTGCTTCCAGTCTGTTTGACCTCAATCTGCAGTTCCTGGAAATGGAGTCGTTCAGATAAGCCCCTCTTTATATCCTGGTTTATTTTTATACACTTCATTCCTCTCTTTTTTCACTTCCCCAGCTTACCGCTCTTTTTATAGCCATTTGTAATTTTAACAAGTGCTGATAGCGTCTGTTCTCCTCCTTTTTTATGGTGTTTGGAGAACTGAAAAAGTCAAAAAAGTCTCTCTCTCTCTCTCTCTCTAGATCTTCCCGGGTTTGATTCTGTCAGATATTAAGCCAGCTAAGAAGATGAAGTTTAAGACGGTCTGCTATCTGCTAGTGCAGCTCATGCACTGTAGGAAGATGTTTAAGGCTGAGATTCCTTTCTCCAACGTCATGACCTGCGAGGACGATGATAAGGTGTGTGTGGTTAGAGTGTATCATTATATAGTATATCATTATCACTTTTACATGCATGTCTACATGTGAGCGTGAGATGGTTATTTGGATTGATGTAAAGATTCTAAAGATGCACACACACACACACACACATTTTTCTTATTTTTACCATTTTCCACATTTTACAGTGGCAGTGAATTTATCAAACTATGAAGTGACACATGGAGTTATACAGAGACAAAATTTTATTAAATCAAATTTGTAGATTCTATTAGAAATTATTAAGCAGCTTCATGAGGAACCTCTGAGATGCAGCAGGAAAGAAGAAGATACATATACATATATATATATATATATATGTATGGCAGATTGAGTCATGCATATGCGTTGTACAAGTACATGTGCGTATGGAACTTCTAGTTGTTTTCTGTGTATGAGTAGTCTTAAGTCACGACATTGAGTATCTGTGTGAACATGTTCCAGCATTGATTATTTCATCAATAATACAGCTCAGAGCAGACAGTGCTGTAATGAATGCTGAAATAATTTGATGAGACCTTATTGTTGCAGTAGATTGGCTGCCCATTAGTGCTGTAGAAATGCATCAGTGCATTGTGATGCTTTGATCTAAAGCCAGTGATTCATCTGTATTGAATCAGGGATGCTAGTATCATTATATTATTATATTTACCATATTATGCACTCATATTTTGGATAAAGTATCATTTCTGGGCTGTTTTCAAATGTTAAGCCCCCCCAAAAGTTATATTGTTTGATTGTCTTCCATTTCTGTATAAACAAATTCCTTGTACCTTAAATAATAATTTGGAATAGTATGAAAAGTCATGGAGAAATTAAGATTTTATGATGTGTTGAATTGTTTCCTAAAGAATCCTGATTGAAGCAAATTAATATGTGGATGAGATTTACACCTCTAATGACCGTAACTATCGCTGACTTTCCAGAGACGAGCTCTTCGCACAGCTTCGGAGAAACTGCGGAACCGCACTTCCTTCTCAGCTGGAGCGCTGCATAATTCTCCCGGGACGCGCGTGAACCGCTACATTGGCCGACTGATTGAAGCTCGGCAAACTGAGTCGGAGACAGCAGACCTCAATTACATCACTCTGACCTACCGGAGCAGAGAGAGAGAGAGGAGGGTGAGTACATATATACTGTCGCTAGGCCTATGCCTGGTGACGGTTAAACGAGTTACCACAGTAACAGTCCTCAGTAACAATCACTGTTTATACATGTACAATCATACCTGTACAAAAAAGCCATGTACATTTTGGGACACCCCTCACACAATGAGATGAAATTGTTTCATGCCTGGGAATAAACACAAGTGAATTCATGTCTCGACTCTTGTTTATCAGGTGAAACGGGCCGTTTCAAACAGTCTTAGGTGAAATAACTTTGGAGAACAAGGCATCAGGTTAAGCAACCATAAAAGTTTGTGTGATATTTGCAATTCTGTTCTTTCTTACTTATTTATTAATTACAGTTTTGTAAAAGATAATGTTCACAACCACAAGTTTTACTGAACTGTGCTATATTATGTTTGACAAAGATTGAGCTCCCTCACACACTGTCACTGTGCTTGCTCTTGCACCCACTTCAGTGTCACAAAATGCGACCCCCCCAGTTTGTCCATTTATCGTGATTGCTTTCCACATGGTTTTCTGAATAAAAGGACTTTATTATAAGCACTGGCATAACTGTCATATGATGCTGTCATATGAAAACACACACACCCACCCACCATCTAAACCATCATCTTCTGGGTCACGGGGGTGTGCTGGAGCTTATCCCAGCTGTCAATGTGTGGAAGCCAGGATACACTCTGAGCAGGTTCATAAGAAAACTATTACACTAAATTTACTAAGTTTAGCTATAGCTATAGCTTCCGGTTAACCTTTCAAACTCTAGATGTATTATTTACTCATTTATTATAAGGCTTGTTTTCTATTAACTACTATGAATTTGGTAACGCTAATGAAATTCTTGACTGTAACACCCCTGGCTTAACCAATCAGAAAAAAGCTGGGAGGTGTGATATCACCTTATTTTCTTTTCATCCTGCTGTGTTGGCAGGAGAATGTGGAAAACATTGTGAGGCCCATTTATGTATCTGTTTATCACCTCAAACTAAACAGGCTGCTCATTTGGGCCAAAGCTAATATAAATGACTTTTGCTTTGATTGTCTGCCTTGTATTGTATTGGCTGCCTTGTATATGTGCTTCAGTCAAGAAGCAGTCTGATATGCAACACAAACTTTTATATGAACAGTCAGGCTGAACTGCTGTAAGCTGACCTACAGGATATATATAGTATTGAAAATATGTATAGTGTGTGTTTGTGGTAAAATCACAGCTTAATTTACATATTTAGATTGTGGACTGGAGAGTAAATGGTATGTTTTTAAATTTTACCAGTGTTTACTGGTAGCAAGGAACATTTAGTTGTCCATGAGAAGTGCCCTTTAAAAAAAATTTGACATAAGGGGAGAAGGAGGTGGTGGTAAAAATAAATAATATACTTAAGAAAAGTAGCTGAATTTATAATATATGCTTTATATTACAGAAACAACCAAGTTTGACACCAATGTACTAATTTTGTGATTAGACAGTCAATTTCCACACCACTTTTATTTGTAACAGACAACACAAACAACAACCAAGTCACAGAGGCCGCAACAAAAAGGCCCCTGTTTGCGTAGTTATTAAAGTAAGGAATGAAAGTGTGAACATGATGAGTTTTAAGGGGAGTTTAAGGTGTTAGCATAGCATTCAAAATATAAATATGAAAAATTTCTATTAGTCAGTTTGTCATAAGCAGCCCTATCCAAGTGGGGAGCAGTTGGGGGTTAGGTGCCTTGCTCCCCTGAGCCAACAGAACATGACTGAAGCGCCCTTGAGCAAGGCATCTAACACCCAACTGCTCCCTGGGCACTGTGAACAGGGCTGCCCACTGCTCTGAGCAAGTGTGCTCACTGTACCCTAGTGTGTGTGTTCACTAGTGTGCATGTATGTGGGTGTTTCACTGCACGGATGGGTTAAATGCTGAGGCTTAATTCCTCTGTGTGCAAGCACAGTTGGCTGTTGGTTCTGAATTGTACTGTATTGTATTGTATAAAATTTTAACACAAAGCAAGGGGCATTTTCAGGTAAGAAAAAATGGATTTAGGAAGTTTTCTAATTATAATTTTGTTATACACAATTTATTCTCAAAAGCATATTCTCACTTACTCAAAGTGAAACTTCTGCATTACACTAAGAGGCTTTGAATAAAACAGAGGGAACAGACCTAGAAACAAGGACAAAAAGAATTTCAGCACAAAAAGTGGCTCAAAAACCCCCACACAGACACACATACACACACACTGCATCCCCCACATTGTTCTCTTGTGCTTCGTGACTCCCTGTCTCTTCTCACTTTCATCCACCTCTCACCCCCACATTTATTCCCTTCCCTCATTCTCTCTCTTTCACTCTCTGTCTCTCTCTCCCTCTCTCTCTCACACTCTCTCTCTCCCTCTCTCTCACACTCTCTCTCTCTATCTATCCTTCACACCTCCCTGCTGGCACAAGGGATCCACCCACCTTAACAGAACGCGGGTGACAGTAACGATTCAGGAATGTCTGAAGAGTGTGCCCACACACACACACACACACACACACACACACACACACACACACACACACACACACACACACACACACACACACACACACACACACAGTCTCTGTGGCGATAGGAAGCTGAGGTTTTCCTTAGCGTCAGTGCAAGTCTAATGCCATTATGTGTGTGATGCAGGCTCTAGCTCTCAGTGCTAACGATGAGAATGCGTCAGTCAGTGGGCTGCTGGTAGGCCGCAGGCAGATTGGGGTGGGATTTCACCAACACTGCTGTATACCCGCCAGTCACAGCAGTAAAGCTTGCACACATCAGGGGTGGCTTGGCCATTTAAGCAATTAAGCACTGCTTAATTAAATAACATGCAGAAAAATCTGTAGCACTTGTAACCCTGTAACCCTGTAAAATCTGTAACCCTGCTCCATAAGACTGACATAACTATATCATAAACATGTCATAGCAGATCATATTCTGTTGCGAGTTGTTATTACAGATTTTGCTAAGTAATGTAACAGTGGCACAATATTTGAACTCTAAAAATGATATATGGCACTGTTAGCCTACTAGCTAAGCCATGGATTACACCACAATGAGCTGCAGTCCCAGTGCTGATGATATGGATGATTACATTGAATTGCTTCAAAGTCAATTCAAAACCCATTTCAGATTTTTAACTGGCTGGCATTTTAGACCAAAAACCCTTTGTTTAGAATGACCCTATACCGTAATTAACTCAGTTTATCAAAACGGAAGATTGAACATTCAATTTTATCACCACCAAAACAATTATAACACTAACAAAATGTTACCCATATATATATATATATATATATATATATATATATATATATATATAGCCAGTACATGACTAACAAACACAACTTTGAACATCTGCACACACACAAAACCATATTCTTCATTAAAACACAAAAAAGGTTTACTTAAATGCAAAAACACTTTTCAGTAGTGAATTGTCAGACTTTGGGACACTATTACTTTTGTATGTGTCTAAAATAATGCTCTGCTTGTGGGTTAAAACTTTGTGTTTTAGTAGTGACATGAAAACTTATATAGCATTTTCTGAAAATTATTTATTTTTTTATTTAAAAATTAAGAGAATGATTAATCAAAATCTTTTAACTTCACTTCAAAGAAAATATAAAAGATCTTTATAAGTGTCTGTTTAGGGATTAGGGTTTGGGAGAGCCACCTTCCAGTAGAAAGTAAAGTTACATTAATAGAGATTATTACAATCTCAATTGCAATTAAATATGACAATTATGAATAAAATTCATGCCTTAGGTTTAAACCTTATAAATATCTAAGATATGAATACTTGATAGAATTGTTTTTACTTTTTTTGTTACTGTGAAACTATATTTTAAGCTAAATCAGTAGAATGTTTCATATACAACACTGATTAACAAGATAAAAAAAAAAGTTTAAAAGAGTGTTTAGTTAGAAGAACAACATTTTGGTTCTGTACTTCACTTTGATACCTCCAGCAGTTGCATAGATTTTGTGAATGTTAATTTCCAAGTTGAACTGTAGAGTTGCGCACTCGATTCCATCATATGGTGAGATCATATGTGACTCACATCCAGAGTTATGAGGCTATGAAGAGGGGCTGAGATACATGGCGTCTGCCTCTCACTGTGTATAATTGCTGGATTTGTGTGCCCATTTACGTGTGAAACAGACCACTGGACATTCAGGAAATCAGAGAGCACTTACTTGTCATGCCGGAAACCCTTCTTTCTTCATTCAGTCGACATCTGTGACGCATGTGAAACAAAATGCAAAAAGTTTTGGAAAATAGCAATGAAGATAACAGCATTTTGATATAATTCATATGGATACCATGTTATATGGAAATGTCTTTAAAGGCAAATTTAAGAAGCTATGAAGAAATTGTCCTTTTCACCTCAGAGGCTAAATAAAGCTTTACAATTAATACTGGGCTACTGTGAGAAAAGATTTTGTGAACCCATTGACATAAATAAAATAATTACTTATCATTTTAGTGTAGTTTTTATTCATTCTAGTAGTGTATTTCTCAACAAATAAACACTTGCTGTCTCGATGAACTGCTATTTAAATATACTTTTTTGTGCTTATTAATGTAAAGTATTTGCATAAACTAAGGTAAAAGTTTATATTTTATATTTTGGTGATTGTCATGGCTATGTAAAATTATAAGTGGTTAATCTCTGTCTCTCGCTCTCTCTCCCTCTCTCTCTCTCTCTCTCTCTCTCTCTCTCTCTCTCTCTCTCTCTCTGTCTCTCTCTCTCTCTCTCTCTCTCAGTATCAGCAGGTGTATGATGATGGCTTTATCAATGCTGTGGCAATCTCTCTGGTTCTCACGTCACTTTTTGCCATCGTCTACTTTGTCATCATTCCTCAGTATGTAAAACAAACACACACACACATGCACACGCACACACACACACACACACACACACACACACACACACACACACACACACACACACACAAACAAAAACAAAAACAAAAATAAGCGTGTTGAAAGAACATGTCCTTCTCTGTATGTCCCTCTACAGAGGTCTGGTGATTGTGATCCTGCTGGTTCTTTGTATCTGCTTTCATATGGCGAGTGTGATGTACCTTCACATCACTCATGTGCAGGTAACACACTCTAACACTTACAGACATTCTGAAACAGAAGAAGCAAATAATAAAGTGGCATCTTCTCACCTTGTGACCTTTGCTATCCTGCATCATCAAGCAATGTATGATATAGTTACTCACATGCAAAATATCTGATAAAATGCATTTTTAACGATGATATCTTTTCTCTCTCTCTCTCTATCTCTCTCTCTCTCTCTCTCTCTCTCTCTCTCTCTCTATCTCTCTCTCTCTCTCTCTCTCTCTCTCTCTCTCTCTCTCTCTCTCTCTCTCTCCCAGTGCTCTCCCGACTGTCTTACTCTGCAGATCAGGACAGTTTTGTGTGGCTTTCTGGTGCTGCTCTCATATTCCGTGACCCAGGGGTGTGTGGTGAGTGTGTGTGTGTGTGTGTGTGTGTGTGTGTGTGTGTGTGTGTGTGTGTGTGTGTGTGTGTGTGAAAAACATTTTGCTGATCACTATAAGGGAAATCTTTTTAGAAGACCTAATATTAAAGTCAAAATAAGCCTATTTTGCCTTTCCTCCAGGGCTTGAATTGTCGGGGGAAAGGCAAAAGGTAAAGAATAGGAAAGACATTTTGAACTTGGGGTCCCATGTTATCTCTTTAAATAAAATATGAAATTTCTACTAATTCTTCTAATTGAAAGCCCTTAAACAAATTGTGTTTAACATTAAATCCTTACAGAGGATATACTATAAACATGCCCAGATGCATTTGACTTTAAATCAGCAACAGAAATGAAGACACAGAGAAAGTAAGTGTTGTTAGCAGCTGTGACATAAGCAACAAATATGTTTTGTTAGTAAAAAGTCTTAATTTATGCTGTTTGAGAACATATGATGGGTAACATTTACAATAGCTTATTTTTTATTTTTTTGCACAACAGCCAACAAATGACCAGAATTTTCCCCACTTGTCTGGTAAACTGAGTTGTAATTTGATTTTACTTTTTAGTGGACTAACCAAACTTGCCTGTTGGTGACTATATAATTTTTTACTGTCTAAGTAATAAATATTTTAGTTAATTAATTGTGAACAAAGTTGATTATGTTTGTCAGTTTCTCAAGGCCATAGGCCAGATATTTGAGGTGTGGGAAATAGGTGTGCTGAGGCACTGCAGACAAGACAAATGACAAAAGAGCAGAACTTCCACATATTTTGAGCATAGAAAAGACCCCTGTGTGCTTTTCATATGATGTATTTTGTTCATTGTAATAATCTTCCACTAAATGTGCATGTGTGGCTGGACCATAGACATGGAAGAAGTGTTTCCCCTGCCTTACACCAACACTCTGATTGGTCAGCATTTAGCTTTTTGCATAAAATTTGTTCAGCAAGAGAGATTAGAGACAGTGGTGTGGGAATCAGCAGGTTCTGTGTACGTTATATGTGCTTATCTGTTTTATGCTATCCAAACAATTTAATTGGGGAAAAAATAATAAATAATACTTATACACTGCAGAAAAGTTCAGCACTTCTAACTTAAAATACTTTCCTGTGTCCCTGCCAGATTTGAGACAGATATGAAGTCAATATAGATGACGTAGATAGCTAATGGGGTGGGGGAAATCAGCCTTTTTGCTCCGAGCAGAAGCTGCCCAGAAATCCAGCTGTAATTCTTAGAGTTCTCTTCCCTCTAGTCATTCTGACCTCATGCTACCAAAAAAGGCACATCTTGCCTGCTTAGGTGAGGTTAAGCCTCTCTTCTCTTTATTGATCAGGTTCAAATTAGTGTGATCAGACCTTTTGACAGATCGCTTGTCAACTTGACGAGTTAACAAACGAGTGTCACAACTTTAACTAGGAATTTGAGCAGTACAGTATAAGCATTAGGGGTAATGCTTATACTGCACTGCTCATATTCCCAGTTAAAGTTGTGCAGTCAGTTGATGCACGCGCTGCAGTCAGGCAGAAAAATCTCCAAATATCTATAGATATAATTTGTTTTAAATGCATTAAATTACTTATGCATAAATTAATTTTGTTCTCAGTGGTCATAGTAACATGGGTAATGCCAGTAACAAAATACTCATTAAATCAGTGACTGTAATGTGGTTATAAGTATTTCAACTGTAATGTATTAATACAGTACTCCCCCACAGGAAAAAGTAATTATATTACTGTAACTGGTATGTATATAACTGGTTAGACATGTTTTTGTTCAAAGTTTGCATCTTTAGTTTTGCACTGGAGCTACAAGTAATGGAAGCTTATACCCCACCAGTTAGCACTGTGCAGACTGTCTGACTACATCATTTCATATTTGAGATTTTCATCTCAAATAGACTTGCTTATTTGGTTTCTAACACTGTAAAACATATTGACATTTATAAAAATTTGTCCACTGATGGACACAATAATATGTCATGAATGTAAAATGTGTAATAAATGTCAAATTTAGATGTAGTATTATTTGGTTACAGTAAAACATTAAGTGCCAAACCGTCATAAATAATGTAATACAGCTAAGTGTCTGTGTGCCTGGTGCTCTACAGGTGGCATGCATGCCGTGGTCCTGGGAGAGGAACTCCAGTATCTCCATTATAACAGTGGTCATAGTGAACAGCACCGCAGCAGGGGCGAGTGTATGTAAATACAGTCCATATGTATTTTTGTCGTGTGTGATGGCATCGCTCTCTGTGGCCCTCTACCTGCGTGTGTCATCATTACCCAAAATTCTCCTACTACTTCTCCTCAACATCCTCCACACAGTCGTCATGGAGACCAGCGGATATCGGCAGGCTGTGGGGTAAGTTGTAATGCATATGAGTGAACGATGACAATATCAAACCTAAATAAATATAATGATTAAATTTAAACAAAAGTTAACAAAGACCTAAAGACATGAGAACAAATACAAATAAAAGTTTACATAAATCTAAAGAAAACACTAACAAGAACAGCGTAGAGAGCTTCATGGAATGGGTTTCTATGGCTGAGCAGCTGCATCAAGCCTTACATCACCAAGAACAATGCAAAGTGTCGAATGCAGAGGTGTAAAGCGCCGCCACTGGACTCGAGAGCAGTGGAGACGTGTTCTCTGGAGTGAGAAATCATACTTCTCTGTTTGGCAATCTGATGGATGAGTCTGGGTTTGGCAGTTGCCAGGAGAACGGTACTTGTCTGACTGCATTGTGCCAAGTGTAAAGTTTGGTGGAGGCGGGATTATGGTGTGGGATTGTTTTTCAGGAGTTGGGCTTGGCCCCTTAGTTCCAGTGAAAGGAACTCTTAATGATTCAGCAGACCAAGAGATTTTAGACAATTTCATGCTCCCAACTTTGTGGGAACAGCCCCTTCCTGTTCCAATATGACTGTGCATCAGTGCACAAAGCAAGGTCCATAAAGACATGGATGAGTGAGATTGGTGTGGAAGAACTTGACTGAGTCCTGACCTCAACTCGATAGAACCCCTTTGGCATGAATCAGAGCGGAGACTGTGAGCCAGGCCTTCTCATCCAACATCAGTATCTGACCTCACTAATGCGCTTTTGGAAGAATGGTCAAAAATTCCCATAAACACACTCCTAACCCTTGTGGAAAGCCTTCTCAGAAGAGTTGAAGCTGTTATAGCTGCAAAGGGTGGGTCGACATTGTATTAAACCCTATGGATTAAGAATGGGATGTCACTCAATTCATATGCATGTGAAGGTAGACGGGTGAATACTTTTGGAAATATAATGTATGTATGATAACATCTGAATGTATGTTCTACGGGCTCTGGTTCCTATCAATACCACTCTTTACATCTCATGACTGAATTATGCAAATTTTAGATTCTCCTTTAAACAGCAACAGCAGTTTCTAATTGGGGATGCACTGAGATATTTTTCATGTACATGGCATTTTTCATGGCATCTGTCGATGCTGATACAAATACATTTTTAAAATGTATAAATCATTCTGGATTCTGAATGAACTTCATGGTAAAATATTTATCATATTTATCATATTAATATTTAATCTTTATTTGTAGAGGGTTACAAATGCAGTAAAAAGAATAAAATGAGCACTAATCCAAAATCACCTGAATGTTCTGCTCACCTGGAGCATTATGAATATGTCATCAATTATCAGTCTAATATCAACATCTGTCTGGTGCTGATACATTTTTAAGCAGTTTTTTGCTGATACCAATATGATTCCAATATCATTGTGCATCCCTAATATTAATGATAAGAAGGAGAAGGAGGAAAAGAATAACATCACTGTAACATAAATAAGCCCATTAAAAATATGAATTGATGTGTGTTAGGATTAATCAATGTGTTTGTTTGTGTGCTTTGTGTGTGTAGAGGAGGCTTCTTTCACACGTATGGGTATGATCCTGTGTTGGCAATGCTACTTTTCTCTGGAGCCCTGATACTCCACTGCAGACAACTGGACCTCAAACTCAGACTGGACTACCTATGGGCCACACAGGTAAATGCATTAGAATGTGCCCTTGGGGTCATTATGTTTGCAGAACTATTTTGCTATAAATGGTATAAACAGTAGATTACAGCCCCCAAACCACAAAGGACCCTGTGAGTGTGATGCTTTTCACCAATGATAACATTGGCAGAAAAAATATCTTATGACTGATTCATTTATTTCCCGAAAGAAACGAGAGAGCAAAGAAAATGCCCACATCCTTCAAACACACTTTGTAACTGATTTCAGTTGTTCATTTATAGATAGTTTTGTTGTTTAAAGATTTTGTTCTCTGTATATAATTAGTTTATGTTTAATCCTGCTTCTCTTAGCATTTATTAAAGGGCCCAACTCATGCAAAAACTTATTTTTCCCTTTCCTGAAATAACAGAATTTGATATATTTACAGTTTTACATTGTTTTGAAGTTTTTGTTCATCAGTCTTCTCTCACTACAGTACCCAGCGTATGTTACAGAAATATACAACCAAATCACTGTGGTTCTCAACCAGTCCTCTAATAAATGAATAAATCTAATAAATTCAATCAAGCTAGCATTTGTGTAACTTTGGTTGTTGATGGCTTCATGAAATATGGATACCAGAGATTTTTACCCTTTCTGCCAGAGACAATGAACCAAACTGAAGTCAGACATCTATTACTCAGCTTGCTAACTTTAGCTTTTAGCTGGTATTTCTTTTTGACGAGTCAAGTAATCCAGTTTATCCAATGCAATTATGAAGAAAGTTGCTGCAATTATACAATTGCAGTAAAATATTCAGTTTCCTAGCAGTAACATTAGCAATCTCTTTTTCTTCTGCAATTAGTGGATAAAAAAACCTGAACAGCTCAGCCCCTAAATCCACCTCAAAGAAACTCTTCTTTTTGAGAAGCTTCTTCTTGAAGATACTTCATCAGAAGGGGTTTTCCTAGTCTTTAATCCAGGAAAATATCACTCTAGAGACTTCTGTCACACCACTGTATGATGTGACTGGCCATGCTTACAACAGATGTAGCAGCAGTTACATTTTTCATTTTGGCTGCAGTGCTATTTTAACCAACAGCTACTCCTAAATGAAAGAGGTGTGCAATTAGGCCTGACATGTTGAGATTTATTTTGCGAACATTTATTAAAGTTTCAAAACTTTAACTTTAACCCCCCCCCTCTGTAGCATCCAGTTATGAGAACTAATCTTAAAAACAGCCTATTTTGAGTAAAGTCACAAAACCAGTTCTTTTACATACAGTATATGTGCTGATTCAGCTTTGGACAGATTAACTCTGCACATTCATGCTGAAGGTATTAAGAGTGTTTTTTATTGAGTTATTTTTATACAGGGCAGCCTGTCTGAAAGGAATATTAACAAAACAGCTTGTTTAATTCTAAAAGATAAAGAGTGATTGAAAAATGTATAAAAATGAACCATGACTGTTTTACATAAACCTACACAGATGATAATGTGGACCTCACAGACATTAATACAAGGAAAAATACAGGGAAAATGTTGAATATTCCTCCAGACTTAGTTCAGTATTAATTTGCATGCATTCTAGCACACAAAATAATATGATTGAAGTGAATCAGGGCCCCAAACAGCATGTCAATTGGGGCTCAGAAACTGCAGAACTGAATGTGTGTATTAATGGAACTGACACAAAATTGCAGTCTAATGTTGTCTCTGTTCAAGTTCACATGCTTCCACTTTGTAGTATAAAATCTCTCTTAATGGAATCAGATCATTTAAAGATAAAAACGCATGTTCCGCTGCCTTAGACGCAGATATATTTTTTTAGATTCCACAGTTCAATGGTGCCCCCTTGTGGACAATATAATTGGTTTTATTCTCAAAAGCATCCTTCTTGAAAAGTTCATGATCATTTAAACAGCATAACCTTTTTGTGTCCATAATATCACACGCACACACAAATGACATCAGAAGCCTGCTAATTTTGGATTTTAAATGTCTGTGTTAAATTGTGTGTGTGTGTGTGTGTGTGTGTGTTTTGCAGGCTGAAGAGGAAAGAGATGACATGGAGAGAGTAAAACTGGACAATAAGAGGATTCTGTTTAACTTGCTTCCTGCTCATGTGGCTCAGCACTTTCTCCTGTCCAACCCACGCAACATGGTCTGACTACATTCACTGCAGAAACAATGGCATCTTTCATCCTTATATCACATTATTTCACTCTGCTCCATTCATCACTATTAACAGTGGTTATTCTTTACATATAGTTTGTAGTAATTTTCACTGCTCTGTATTTACACACGTTCAAAGACAGACCAACAGTCTTTACTATTTCAGTTTTTTTCCTAATGAATCAGAGATCAGATTTCCTAAACTCAGATCCTTTATAATACTTACCTACTCTTACCTTGGTTGTTGATGGCTTCATGAAATATGGATACCAGAGATTTTTACCCTTTCTGCCAGAGACAATGAACCAAACTGAAGTCAGACATCTATTACTCAGCTAGCTACCTTGCTAACTTTAGCTTTTAGCTGGTATTTCTTTTTGACGAGTCAAGTAATCCAGTTTATCCAATGCAATTATGAAGAAAGTTGCTGCAATTATACAACTGCAGTAAAATATTCAGTTTCCTAGCAGTAACATTAGCAATCTCATTTTCTTCTGCAATTAGTGGATAAAAAAACCTGAACAGCTCAGCCCCTAAATCCACCTCAAAGAAACTCTTCTTTTTGAGAAGCTTCTTCTTGAAGATACTTCATCAGAAGGGGTTTTCCTAGTCTTTAATCCAGGAAAATATCACTCTAGAGACTTCTGTCACACCACTGTATGATGTGACTGGCCATGCTTACAACAGATGTAGCAGCAGTTACATTTTTCATTTTGGCTGCAGTGCTATTTTAACCAACAGCTACTGCTAAATGAAAGAGGTGTGCAATTAGGCCTGACATATTGAGATTTATTTTGCAGCATAACTTTTTTGTATCACATAAAAATCAATGCAATCTCATAAAAGACTATGTTCACTATAATTATGTCTGAAAACATCTGGCAAATACCACTAGATACATTTAAATTGATATGTTAGTAGTAGTAATTACAGTGTCATTCAGTAATAAAAAGCTCTCTATGTCAGTTCACTCAAGTAGGGTGACCATATTTTAAAATATGAAGGACACATTTTTATAAAAAGAGGACACTGAGAGCAGGCAGTGTCAGGTCCTGAACATTTTTGTCAGTTTAAAAAATCCAGGACAGATGTGTTTTCAGGTCCCAAAAAGAAGACTGGCCTGGAAAAAATAAGATGTGTGGTCACTGTAATTTAAGTATATTTTTTGCTCCATATTTCCACTTTTAATTGAGTGAGAATTTGATTTTGTACCTATATATTTCAGTTTCTCTGTCCTTTCCATACCCCTCTAGTTTTGTAGGAACAAAGCTACTGTGTCTAATATGCTCATACCAGCATAACACACTAACATGCCACTAACACACTAACACTCTGGTCAGTGGTGGTCCAGTAGTGGTCTGTTTTCATTGATGGATGGGGTAGAAAGCTGATAAATTCCAGGAACAAATGGGCTACAGTCAATAATTGTAAACCTACACTCTCAGAGAAAAAGGTGCAACACTGTCACTGGAGCAGTACCCTTTTTGTCACTGTGGTGGTACCCTCAGGGGTACATCTCAGTACCTTTAGTCAGGGAACATAACTGTATATATAACTATATAACTGTATATATAACTATATTTTCTAAGCTGTACTGACTCCACTCACCCCGTCCCGCCTCCAGACCTTTTATTTTATTGTTGTGTTTTAAAACATCAGTTTATAAAAAGTTACAAATGCCTACTTTTCACTAGGAAAAACTTATTTGAGGTACACAATTGGGCATTAAAACTGCTGTTGCATCTCTGAGGGTACACTTACATTGTTTGTCCCTTGATGAATGAATTATGTACCTGCATGGTACCTTTATTTCTAACAGTATACAAGGTGCACCTATAGGGTGGGTATATCTGATAAAATAGTCAGTGAATGTAGATGAAAGGCTATCAAATCAAGAAGTATCAGTTACTCTTCATTATTAAATACAGTATCAGTCACTGAAAGTTCTTTGTCCACCAAATGATGATATGATTGATGGTGCAAAAATTGTACAGGCCAACATCTGTGACCCAACATTGTCATTGTTATTATAACAGATCATTTCCCTTAAGATAGTATGAACAGGTTAAACCCTGAACTGTGCAGTGCCTCACAGCGAGTTCTGTGGCTTTACCTGTAAAAACCTGTTGCAGTTCCCAGTGTCACCACTCTGTTGCGCTGTTGCAGTGTTCCCCTCATTTTTAGGTGAAAGGTTAACACAGATCCTTTGATGATGCTATGTTTTGGTCGTATAATAATAGGTTGAGTTTTCAGGTTAGGCCCCTGAGCCGCTTTGCTGCTCTACTTTGTTATTTCAAAGTCTTTATGGATAATATATATTCTATATTAAAAAATAACAAGGATGAAAGAATGTAGTCTACTTACTGCAACGATTAATATGGTTTAGTTGTGCAGCAGCTGAAGGGTTAATGTTAGCATCGCCAGATTTTGTTCCTCTCTTAGCCCATTCCAAGGAAGTGATGTAACCAAACATCCTGGAACCTCTTCACCAGGAAACAAGCTCCACAAGTGTGGAATCGTTTTGTAAACAGAAACAAGGAGAAAATCATTTTCCGGACACATACTCTTTCGTGCACAGCTCACACCCACATGGCTGTTGGGGTGAGTTATGTTTTCTACACTCCCAAACTGGCCTAGACACTAAATCGTTTTCACTCTCATTGGAGTTTCTCAGTAAAAGCACTAAGCATCTAATAAATACTCTTAACTCCAGTCCAGGCCTCCTAATTACTGCCATGATTGCGCAGGAATTATAGTCGAGTATTGTACTTAAGAATACATGTGTCAGGATCCAGTCTTCGCGGTCTAAGACGCTGCAGACTTTAGCATGCTGCCTCATTAAACACTCCTGATTCAGCTCATCACTTAATTAGCAAGGCCTTCATGAACTGATTTCAAAGCATTAAATGAGGGTAAATATTAATGTTCACAACATTTTGGCCCCAGTTTGACATGTCTGTTTTAGAAGAATTTGTACTGTATTTAATTATTATAAAATAGATTTCACAACTTTTTATGCCTTACATTCTCATTTAGACCTTAAAAGAGCTTGTAAACAAGCTAAATGGCCAGGAGATTTTTCTCTTGCTAATCCACCAAGTTCCTCTGCGTTTGAATGCGTTAACTTTATTAAAACATCCAACCAAAGTCATATTGCATGTATCATTGGCCACAACTATGGTATTTTTTATTAGATGCTGTACAACACACTGCACCACCACTGAAATAAATGACAGTTTATTATTTCATTTGTTCAAATATTTACTTTTTATACTTGAGCATGTTTAAATGTCAGTACATCTTGACTTTTATTCTAGCAGGGTGAGCATATTTTGGTCACTAGGAACAGGAGGGCATCACAGCGCAGACTGTGGAAAGCAAATGTCAACATGAAAGCAAAGCCAAATCTTGGACACTTTAGGCAATTTAGATATCCTGGCCAGATGTGCTTTTTAGGTCCCATAAATAGGACCGCTCCTGGAAAAAGAGGACATGTGGTCTCTGTAACTCAAATTTATATATATTTTTTCCTCCATATTTGCACTTTTAATTGAGTAAGAGTTGACGTAGTCCCCACACTATTCAGTCTCTTTACTTTTTATACCAGTGTTACTGTATGTGATATACCAGCATAACACATACTAACATCTCGCAACTATGTTGGTACCATGAACCCTGTGGTGGTCTCTTTCCACTGATGAATGGATAACAACTACAAGTCTGACTACAATTGAAAAACTATAACGTGCGACTAAATGGTACCTGATAAAAGTGAATGAGTGCAGTAAATTGTAACTGTACCTAATACACTGGCAACTCAGAGTAGATGTTTGTGAATTGCTATAGTCTGTATCATCATAAACATCTCAGTCCATAAAGGGCAATTCAGCATCTAATACCGGAATTTATGTGTCTATTTATATGAACTATGAGTTTGCTACTCCAGTCAGTGACTGGAGCTGATCATTATCTTTTGCTCCATCTGTTTCAGGACCTGTATTATCAGTCTTACTCTCAGGTGGGCGTCCTCTTTGCCTCCATCCCCAATTTCAACGACTTCTACATCGAACTGGATGGGAACAACATGGGTGTGGAATGTCTGCGGTTACTCAACGAGATCATTGCAGACTTTGACGCGGTGAGGAACGCTCTTTCTATCTCTTGTTTAAACTGGCAGGAGCCTGTTATATCCAAATCTGTGTTTCCCTGGGTTCATCGAGTTCATGTATTAAAAATCGAGTTCCTGCTGTGTGAGTTGTTATAGTCCTATACACCAAGGCTTTGATTTATTCAAGCCATTTCAGCAGCTGTTTAGTTCTTTTTCTTTGTCTCTCCCCTTTCTCTCTCTCTATCGCTCTCTATGTCTCTCTAGCTGTTGGATAAGGAATGCTATAGGGACATTGAGAAGATCAAAACCATTGGCAGCACTTACATGGCAGCAGTTGGCCTTGTTCCCACTACTGGATCCAAGGTACATTGAGTCTGTGTGTACAGAAGTAGAGCTTAAGAACACAAAGAAAAAGAATTAGTGTGTGGCATGTGAGAGCAGGCCCCAGTGGAGGAGAATATTGATGTGTCATGCTGAAAACCTTTTGCTATTTTAAACTTTTTCTGCCTGCAAAGCAAAAATGCCACAAAAAAACACTTTCATTAAACCCCAACCTGCAGAGTAAGGATTTAGTGAAAAAATATATCAAACATAATACACAGGGGGCCAGATGTACGTACGAGTGCAGACACAGTGGAAAATGTGCCTTGATGTGACCGCAAGATGCACCCACGCTGCATCTGCATTCGATTTACTAAGATTGCAGCTTATCACGCAAACTGTAGCCCTGCCCACTAAATGCACACTCGTGAGGTACGAGGTTTAAAAGAGGCACTAAAATAAGGGAGGTGTAAACATGACACACAAAGGTCCAGACAAAACAGAAAATATATCAATTGAGTTCCTTGGAAAAAAAAATGTGCAAAAGCTATTAACTGAATGCTATATAGCTTCGTGTGTTCTGCAGCTTGTGATAATTGCTAACCTGTTTTTCTTTGCCGCACTCATCTCATTTGCTGCTTGCCCATCCGCTTCTACAAGCAGCCAATAATTGTCCAAGCCCACCCCACCCAGCTAGCCATAATAACCCCCGCATGAGCCCACAAACTGTTGGCTGTTTACCCGCATTGACTGCGGTGCCTAAAAAAGAAACCCACCCGCAAATTATTTTACAGATCATGCAGGACACTTAGGTAAACCTGCCTTGTGAAGACGTCTAGTGTATATTGCGGCCTCATCCTGGCATATTTTGTAGGTAAAAAGTCTTTCAGCACATGCTTAAGGTGCTTGCCTCCATCTAAACACTATGTCTTTTACTATTGTAAAAGAAACAGCACGTGTTTAGAGATTAACTCCTGACTTAAAAAGTCAGAGGATAAATTGCTGCAAAACTGTCCGTTCAAACTTTAGTAAATCCAATGGAATATGCAATCAGCTGCATGTGTAACATCTCCACCCACTTTTTGCACAGTTCTGGCTCTTTTTGTGTGGCCCTCACTTAAATTCATGATGAAGAGAAGCACATTTTGCAATTTACCATGCACACAGTGCATAAACTGTGGGTTTAGGCTTGTGTGCCAGTTTTGTACATAACCCATGGGCAGAATGAGTCTATTTTGTGCCTTAGAATGGTACAAAAGGCTTGGTGCATCAGGCCCTGACTCTCTGTTAAGGCTGTGCTTGTCTTATAGCTTTGAATGATTTTAAGTTGGGCTGTCATGAATCAGACTGACCTACATTCCAGTGCTTTAATGTTTTCCTATTAGAATTTTACTGTAGGATCTAATGTCATTTACACGAGTTGAAAAAACACTTGTAATCCCATTTCCCATCTTCTTCTACTCTTTTCCTAAAGCCCAAGAAGTCTATCTCAGCACATTTATGCACAGTGTCTGACTTTGCTATAGAGATGTTCGATGTTCTGGATGCGATAAACTACCAGTCATACAATGACTTTGTGCTTCGAGTGGGTGAGTGAACTGACACTTTTGAATAAGCAATGAATGAATTATTGAGTGCTTGTGTGTGTGAAGCTAAAGGGTCATAAATATTTATGCGTATTACTGAGCGGCTTTGGAAGCTTGAGTAGAGGAAAAGCGTCAGAGAGTGAGTGTGTGTATTGTATTGTGTATCCTGTAGGTATTGTTAGAATGTCCTGAACATCTCACACGTTGTACATGGCCAGTGTGGTAGTTACACATGCACACAAAAGTGTTGACAAGTAGACATTCTTATGTTATGTGGTAGAATAAAAAGATTGATGTTTTTTTCTTTTTTGACTGATTGATCAGGTATAAATGTAGGTCCAGTGGTTGCTGGAGTGATTGGTGCTCGCAGGCCTCAGTATGACATATGGGGAAACACAGTCAATGTAGCCAGCAGAATGGACAGCACTGGAGTACAGGGCAAGATCCAGGTAAAACACAGTCATGTACGCATAAACAGAGACGGACCGATCAGTGTTTTGTGGGGTCGAAACTGATTGAGACTTACTATTTTCTTTTCCTTACTGGATCCCTAGTGGAGTCATTCTACAAAATGACGCCCATTTCCACTTTGTGGTTTTCAAAATTTGATCATGGCTGACTAAACATTAGGATTGGGCCAAATTTCAGCTTTATTGGCTGTCGTCCAATGTGCATTGTACAGTCAGTATATGCTGACTTTACTCTATATGGCTGAATGGAATTGTGAGGTATAAAAGTTAACACAGAGTTTTAAAATTCTGTCTCACAGCATAGACAACTGAGTTCATATTATCCTACCATGTACCTCATCTCCTGGTAACAAGGCTGCTATAGCACACTCACTTTCTCAACATTTTGAGTTGTCAAAGAATAAGATTTCCTAAATCATTTTATGTATACTTGGCTTATGGTCACCATATCTAATGCCAGGCATCAAATAGAGGAAATAAAGCCCCCCAGCACTGGGCTGTGGAGCAGTGGAACTTGCTTTTTGAGTGTTGAGTTTGAGTGGCATTTGTTATGCAGAAATAATCAACCAACATCAGTACCTAACCTCACCGATTCTCTTGTGGCTGAATGCAATTAAATCCTCACAGTAATGTTCCAACATCTACTGTAACACCTTTCCAGAAGAGTATATGCTCTTACTGCAGTAAAAGAGGATAAACTATCTATATATACCCTTGATTTTAATAGAAACATTGGATGAACTTTTGGGCATATTGTGTCTAGGTATTAAGAATGGTCTGACCATAACCATACTTAACCATACTGATTCTAACCTTATGAAGACCACTTTGTCAGCCCTGATATTAGAGGCTGGCCCTGTTTTTCTCCAATTTTCCTGCCGCCAGGACATTTCTGTTTCGAAAATGCAGAAGGAAGCCATAGGACAATATGGTTTCCTCATACACAACAAACCACAACAAATACACCCTGACACCAATGTTTAACAAACTGTGCTTTGTGTACTGGCAGGTGACTGAAGATGTCTTCCGCCTCCTCTCCGGTCATTACCGCTTCCTGTGTCGTGGTCAGGTCAGCGTCAAAGGCAAAGGTCAGATGCTCACCTACTTTCTAGAGGGCCGGTCGAATGAGGGCAGTTTCCAGACGCGCTCCAGGACAAGCCCTTGCATCCGGACCAAGCTAAGCCCAGCCCCCACTGTGAGCAGTTATGGGGTCAAAGCACCCAGCATTGGCCCTGGCCCCGCCCCCTCCAACAACAGCATCCTGTACCTGCCCTCTGTATCTGTTGACATGGAGAAAGAGGTGTGACTGACGAGGAGACCGTTTCTATGGCGACCAACCTATTTGCAAAGTGAGGAGGAGGGAGGAAAGAGGGAGCGAGAGGAGAAAAAGGAGGACATGGAGGGCTGGAGTGTGAGAGAAAGAAGTAACGAGTCAGGAGAGGTCGGGAAAGTTGCTGGAAGGGCATGGCTAGAGAAAAGAGGCCCACCTCGCTGTCCACAGGGTGACCATGATGTTTACACGAGAGGAGAAACATTGAATTCTCTAATGAGGAGAGTAACCTTTCCCCTTACACACACAAGTAAACATAACAAGCAGTTTTGTCTTTTCGTGTGTTTGTATGTGCGCATGTGCACATGTGTGTGTGTGTTTTAATGAGTCTTCCTCAGTCCATCTAGATATCAGGGGCTCCTTAACTGGAGCACGTGTTCTACAGTAATGGCAGCTTCACACCAACAGAGGACACATGCCCTCCTCTGTGTGATGGTGTGTGTGTGTGACTGTGCGTTAGTTCATTTGTGTGTGAAGACATTCAGTAATGCTAGAGAATTAATGCCACGGCATCGACTATTCAGAGCATGTGGATGCAGTGTGGACTGATCATTTAAAATCAAAACGGCGCTGTATTTTACATTTTTTATGTGTGCGTGTGTGATTGCATGTGTGTGTGTGTTTATGTGTGCGTGTGCGCGTGAGTGTAGTTGTATGCAAAAGACAGTGAGTAAACCTGGCAGGGAGAAGAGAGAAGTTGTGAGAACTGAGTGCTCTCGAAATCAGTCAGTTCAGGAAAGAAATCTTACATTTGGTGTTCTTGTTCAGTTTACCGGAAACATATGAAAGGGCAAGGTGAATCACTTGTCTGTGCAGATGTACAGTAAATGGGATCTCTGACTTGTAACCTTCAAAGTATTTGTCTGCAGTTGTTGCCTTTTCGAGTGATTTGCCAAAACCAGACTGAACAGTGATGACACGGAACACAGAGGCCAAAAACTTTTTTAACTGCTGACGAACCCGAAATCAGTCAGTTATCCTATCATTTACAGTGCTTCTAATTGCTTAGATAAGGGTCAGGTCCCTGTGTGGCTGGGATCAGCAAAGTTTGTGTTTGTACGGCTGCTAACATTTACGCACGGAGGGAACATTCTCGACGTCAGAGACTTCCTGCTGTCCTTTGACCTCTCAATGAGATGGAAATTTCCTGTCCAGCATAAACACAAAAGCAGAGCAAGGTCTTGCCTTGGAGATACATTTCCACCCTGCTGACGGTGCACTCCACAAATTCACTTAGCCTGGAATATCAGCTTGATTAGCCTGTTGATTCGGTGGCTTAGCTGTTCATGAACCATAACATGAATAAACACGACTGTAAGAAACTTTAGTATCCGCTGGGGATAAAAAAAAGAAAAAAAAAACACAAGCCGAACTTTTGCTGAGGTTAAAAATAGCTCATGCAGCGTGTTCTCATTTGCAGAACTGGTTTTGATATTTGTTCTTTTTAAGAGTAGGCTAACACTCAACCTGATCCTGTTGGCTGCTGGCAAAGGAGATTTAGCCTTGTGCTTGCACAAGAAGCACGAGAAGTGCTAGCTCACAGAATCAAGCTTGCATGAGATTTAAATGGCACAGTAAGCTGGTGGTTGCTGTCAAACGTTCTCTGAGCCTTCTGTTCTCTTTTTCTTGAACATCTGGATCTTTTCAGAGCATGCAAAGGCCACAGACTTGCATTCAGGTAATCTGAGGCTCATTGGCAGGT
The DNA here is from genome assembly GCF_015220715.1 of Pygocentrus nattereri. Lineage (NCBI taxonomy): Eukaryota > Metazoa > Chordata > Actinopteri > Characiformes > Serrasalmidae > Pygocentrus > Pygocentrus nattereri. The sequence goes on from NC_051214.1 coordinate 29,453,105, forward strand.
TCTGTATTAAATAGGTGGGTCTGATCAGTTGATCTCTCATGTTTATTCTTTTTCTTTTATCTTTTTTTATGTTTTTTTTTTTTTTTTTAACAAAATGTGATTATAGCTTTGATATTTCTCCAAGTATGCCTAGGGAATGAAGTTGGCTTCAAGCATGCTGTTCTGCATGTCCCTCTTCGCATGCCATAGTTCTACCTTGTCTGCTCTTCTTGCTAAGTGCAATGTGTCTCTAATGCATGACCAATGCAAAAACCGAACAAAAAAAAAAAAAGGTGAAATGTGTCAAAGAAAACGAAAAAAGGCTTTAGCTGCACTGCATGAGCCCAGACGAGTGGCCTTTTTTTAATTTCTACTGTGTTTTTTGGATTCAAACCTTTATCAACAGCTCGTTCGCTTTCCTTCTCCATGCATGGTGCTGTCAAGTGTTGGAGAAAGCTTGGGAGTATTGTAGCATTGCCGCCTTTTTGGCTCTTGAGGTGACTGCCTTCTATCCAGGGGTTGTTGGGGTGGGTGTATTCCTTTGTGCCAACACATATCGTTACCAACATATCAACTCCAGTGTTCTATTGTAGCACAATTTTGTGATATTGTGTTTGATTCCACTTCTGATGTTGTTTTTCAAGATGTAGTTTCATATGCACTGGATCCACCAAGGGCACAGTTTTGGCTTCCTGTGAAACTTTCGGGGTGGGACGTTTAGCTGTTGGGTGTTTCGGAGTTTCAAAGAAGTATATTTTCTTTAATATCTATCAGTGCCGAGTAACACGCTCTTAGCTAAAGTATATCTATTTTCTGTCACAAAGAACAAAACTCTGTAAGCTTGTAATTGGATACAAAAGAAATGCAGTGCTTCAAATGACACTTTCAGATTCTTTGAGCTTTGCACTTCTAACAGCCCAGGAACCTCCATTCGCACCACAAGCGAAGGCTTTTTAAGGGGCTACAGCGACCAAGAGACCTGACATAGTATCATCTTTCTGTACGAAAGGTTCAATTAATATTCGTAAGCCAAAATCTTAGTTTTGTCTCCGAGTAGGCCTAGTTCAGATTTTATGATCAAACAAATGTAGCCACATGACAAAAATGGTTCTATTTTCTATTTGCAAATGCCAGTGGCCTAATTTACTGCCGTTCGAAATATTATGATCAGATCAACTTTATTAATGCATAAAACGTGCACAGTAGAAAAAATATATAGACTAGATTTTCATGTGAATTAGATATTTTCATATTTGATACGGGTTAAAATTATGTATGAAACCTTCTGTAGAGTAAACAGAAAGTATTTTACTGATGATCTTAAATTTATGTGCTATTTTTGGGGTTGCAATGTATTGATTGCAATGGTGATATATGTGAATGTAAGTTTCATATTGAGATCTTTTATACTTGTGTTTTCACTGTTCTGGAATAAAATACTGAGAGATGGAGCTGGAGTGCTATTTTGGAGTTTTTGTGCCATTGCCCCCATGTTTTTGTGCTTGTGTCCTTGAGTCAGATGTATGTGATTGTGAAGGTGATTGACCCAAGAGCCACTGGATTACATAACTCAGCAAAAACAACTGGAGCAAAACAAGTGGTATTTATCTTCTCTGAGTGAATCAGGTCCATTTCCAGCAACAGTCATAAACTCCAGATAAACTTTTTTGCGAATCATTTAGTAGTCATCCATTAGGACCTGGGGATTGTTGTCTTTTTGTTTTCATGACTCCCAGACTCTGGAACAAATGCAAGTTAAAGGGCTTATATCATGGAAGATCCTTCACTTACTATTTTGAAATGAAAGAGAGAGATCATAAAAAGTTAAACACAAAAAATATAGACTGTGTATGTAGAACATCATTCAGCCAAATACATTGTATCAAAGATCCTGGAAATCTATTGTTTAATTATTGGAATTAATATATAGATCAAGAGAGGATTAAATGACAGTTTCACTATTAAAAATAGAGGTTCCTAAATGGTTCATTTCTGAAAAAAAAGAAACAGTGCATTATGTTGAGGTTCTTTAAACATTACAGTAAACTTTAAACTTCACAGTCATAAACATCATTTACAATTTTTTAAAGACCATTGAAATGTTCTTTGGAGCAGCTGTGTAGGCAGAAAATGTTTGTTGTGGCCTGTAAAAATTGGGAAAATGGTAAATACAATTTCCAAATGCCGCATCCTACAACACTACTCTATAGTCTGTTCATGCCAGCAGTATTCCTGCCTATTCAAATGCTTTCACCCTATGGTGATACATGTGGATTCACATATACACAATAGCACTTGACTAAATGCCAGCACCGTCTGCTCATGAAAAACACAACTTTTTCCAATGAAGATGACATAACTGAGTTAAAATCATCAGCCAAAATGCACGTAGATAACAAAAACAACAGAGCAAACCTAAAAACTTAAAAAAGCAAGCATCCTGTCAGATCATACTGTCTCGACAGGCCAACTCAATGAAATTATAATAGTCTATAATAGTATATAAAAGTATATAATAGAAATCATAATAGCATTAAAATCAAACAGCTGAGATGCAGACGAGGAAAAACAACACTGCAAACTTAAAAACCTAAAACTAGTCATCCTAGGCTAAAGCACTCAACCACAGTGGATGTGAAAAATGATCATTAACTTTGATGTCTAAAAGCATTGACTTAGACATTTGTTTTGACATTTTGACACAGTTTTAGCATTTGCAGTAATTGTTAAATTGGGGACGAGATCATGTCCCACAAGTACATCTTTTTATCACAGTTGGAGCTTCAGATTAAAAGGCTGATGCACTGATATCGAAGGCTTAAGGCACTGGTAGATAGCAGTACTTGCTAAACAGTAGTTTGCAGAGTGGAAAGAATAAGGCAGAGCTTGGTGGAGAGCATACTGATTTCAATTGGTATAAAATTTCAGGAGATAAATTTCATTAGCTCAAAAAATGTGGCTTAATAAATATTCTTTCCCAGATAGGCTTTTGGGTAGGCTTTTGAACAATATAGGTCCAGGCCTTCCATATGGCTACACCCCTGCTTTGCAGAACAGGATTTTTTCTTTGGCAACGCTCCAAAGAACACTCCAAAATCACACCTTTATTTAAGAGAGTAGGGTTAAGTCATTAAGTTTGAAATGAAGCTCAAGGGAAAAGAAAGGAAAAATATTGACCATTGACTGATACATGTTTGTGGGTGTGTGAAATGTACAGTGGGTTTCAAGAACATGGAAGGCCACTGGACCACTGCAGATCTGGATTGCTGTCCCGGTTCTCTTTTCCTGTACGTTCATGCAGCTTTCCGGCCGGAACCACCTTTTCCCAAATCCTGGAATGTGCCTGCTCCAAAGTGTTTTGCGGACAAGGGGAAAAAACTAAACAAAATCAGATTCTTATCAAGCTGGTGTAAACACAAAACATGTGGCACAATCTGCCGCAGGAAACGAACGCTCACCAAATATCCGATTTGGGGACGTGTATTGTGAGAAATGAGGTGTGAGAGGAACAAGAAGAACACAAGGACACACGCACACACTCACAAACACAAACACACAGGACATGCAGGACACATTTAAAAGTTACCTGGACATGCCAGCGTGACACAAATAGCCCTTCTTGGCAGGTTTACATGACCAGAAGTTGAGATAAACTCCTTGCACCATGACCACATAGTCAGTCACTGTCACATTACAACACACAGTGTTTATGCCACATTTACTGTAATTAAGCCATGTGTGGACATGTAGTGCTGGAGACTTATTTGAAAGGTGCAAGAGCAATTAAAAACTGCAAAAAAGAGTTCTTTGGAGAGATGACATAGAACAAAAATCAGTCATGGAGACCCCATGATCTACACATTTTTGTGTTTACTCCAACAGCACACTGAGGAGCCTTTTAGTTAGTCAATTAGTTGAGTCTGGTGTGCTGGATCAGCTATACAGTTAAAAACACTATATTGCAATGTTCTTTGGGGAACCAAAAGTTCTTCTGTGGAGCCTTTTTGGGATCTTTATTTTTAAGAGTGCTCCAAACATGGTGTTCTGATGGAATTGTTAAAAAAAAAAAATCTGGATTTTGTGCAGTGCAATGTGTGAAACATGAAATGAAAATAGTCGTGTGTAAATGTGACACTACTGGTTGTGTTTTTATTGTTCCATCTTATTATCAAACCATATAATGATGCATAATCACACTTAAAATGCCTCAAGTATATCATAGCCTTACACAACCCTGTTTTCAAAAAAGTTGGGACTCTGTACAAAATGTAAAAACAATGCAATGATGTGCAGATCATTTAACCCATATATTTAATTGAAAATAGAGAGACAACATATCAAATGTTGAAATTTTATTGTTTTTTGACAAATACATGCCCATTTTGAATTTGATGCCAGGGGCATGTTTACCACCTCTTCTTTTAACAATGCTTTATAAGTGTTTGGGACTGAGAAGATTAATTGCTGTAGTTTTGAATTTGAAATGTTTCCCATTCTTGCTAGATGTATGATTTCAGCTTCTCAGCAGCTCAGGGTCTCCTTTGTTATATTTTTCATTTCTTAATGCTCCAAATGTTCAATAAGTGACTGGTCTGGACTGCAGGTTGGCCAGTGTAGCACCCAGGCTCCAGACAGATATATGCTGTTATGATACGTTCAGAATATAGTTTGACATTGGTTTGTTGAAATAAGCAAGGTCTTCCCTGAAAAAGACATCATCTGGATGGCAACACATTTTGCTCCCAAACCTGTAACTAGCATTCAGCATTAATGGTGATATTAAATGCTGTGCAAGTGTGTAAATCACCCATGCCATGTGCGCTAATGCACCCAGTACTGTCACAGATGCTGGCTTTTGAACTGTGCACACATAACAAACTGGATAGTGCCGCTCATCTTTAGCCTAAGGGATGCAGCATCTATGACCTCTAAAAAGAATTTCAGTTTTTGCACTTTTTGGGCTTGTGCGCACAGAAGCCAGCACTGTTTCTGGATTCTGTTCCTGTTTAAATGCTTTTAAAAATGTTTTTTTTTTTTTTTTTTGCATGGTATTGGTTTAACTTGTGTTTGTGGACATAGTGACAAACTGTGTTTTTCAGTGGTTTTCAGAAGTGTTGAGTCTGTGCAATGATTTCCCCTACAGAATCGTGTCTGTTTTTAATGCAGTGCCGTATGAAGGCCCAAAGATCATGGCCAGCAAATAGTGTTTTTTGGCCAGAGATTTCAGACAGAGATTCCACAGACTTCTCTGAATCTTTCAATGATATTATGTATCATAGATGATGAATTCCCCAGGTTCTTTGTTGTGTCATGTTAAGAATGTTGTTCTTAAATCATTGCACTTTGCCTGGATAGTCTTTCATAGAGTGATGAACCACTCCTCATTTTTACTTCTGAATGATTCAGCCTCTCTGAGATGTTCTTTATACCCAGTCATGTTAATGAGCTGTTGCCAATTAACGTAATTAGTTGTGAGATGTTCCGCCAGGTTTTTTTTTTAGCATTACACAACTTTACCAGTCTTTTGTTGCCCCTGTCCCAACTTTTTGAAACATGTTGCTGGCATCAAATTCAAAATGGGCAAATATTTCTTTAAAAAACAATAAAATCTCTGTTTCAATATTTGATGTTTGATGTTGTCTTTGTAATATTCTCAAACAAATAATATGTTTAATTATGCACATGTGCAAAATGTGTCCCAACATTTTTTAGAAACAAGAGTGTATATTTTTGCTATATTTTGCCATGCCTACCTTTTTACTACCTTATTTATAAGAGTACTTTTACAAATAAACATACCAAAAAGGGTTCCTTGGAACCAAGCATTAAAACAGGGGTCACCAATCTTATCCGTAAAAGGGCCAATGTGGTTGCAGGTTTTCATTCCAATCAGAAGAACACCTTATATGACTGAGACTGACTGATAGAACAAGTGGAACCAGGTGTGCATCTGCTTGATTGGAATGAAACACGGAGCCACACCGGCCCTTTGTGGAAAAGATTTGTGACCCTTGCCACAGAAGAACTCTTGGCTCTTTAGGGAAAGCAATACAGAAACCTGTATTTTTAAGAGTAAGTGAGGGGAAAATTAAATTGTTCTCTGTGGGACAGTGAAGGGTGTTAGTGTTTACCTCTTAGTGATGTTCCATCAACTTTCTACTGCAGTGTACAAGGAGTGACAGGTTAGGGCTTGTGTAGTTAATCCTAAAACAAGCCCCTGCGGGCTCATCACTTAACTCTAACTGTACACTGTAATTCCACTATAGGGCACATTTGAACTTGTCACAAAACATGCAAATCTCTTAGCATCTGTCACTCTTTCTTTGTCCATCAATCTCTTTTACTGGAAACTTAAAGAGGTTTCCTGAGGTGTGTGCAAGTGTGTGTATGTGTGTGTGTGGCACATGTGTTGATGAGTAACGCGTAGGAGTGTTTATTACCTGAAGGGTGGAAATGACTCATGGTTTTTTTATGGTCGCCATGCCAAGATAAACAGCAGCTTTTGCAGGTCATTACCATGTAATGCTCACATCTCACCCCATATCAAATCACGCGGTTTCACACTCTCGTTTACAAGGCATCCCCATCTCAGGGGCAAGGTCACTGTGTGGCTAACGTACAACTGACAGTGACAAAGCACAAACTCATCACTATGCCCGCAAGCCGCTTCCTTTTGAACTGCATATCAGTCTTGTTGCCCAAGACTGGACTTTCAAAGATGTTTGTCCTTGTATGTGATGTGTTGGCGATGTGTCACTGTTTTATGTTACAGATGAAAAGTGCCTTGTTATTTTGAGGTCAGATTTTCCAACAAGTACACTTGAATTGCGTAGCAGTGCACAACCTGGTCTTGTGCAAACCAGTTGGAGGTAAATGACCCCTTTACAGTGCACAAATATGTACACTTGTTGTCTGTGCGTATCACCTACCCTACATTCCACTCCAAAACACAGGACTGTAGCACACAATTATAGTTTATAGACCTTGGAACCCACACATCTGTTAGCACTTTGTTTATATCGTGAGTCAAATCATCAAACATGTCAAGAACAACAAGAACGTTCCAAAACACTCTTGATCTATTTTAGGGCACTGATAGCTATCTTCTGTTAGAAGGCCATCATGGTTTAGAGGTTCAGAGGTTCAGTTAGACTAACCAGAGTTAAAATTTCAGAAGCTCTTAACCCTCATGTTTTGTTCAGATTGCCTTTACTCCCTTCATTTTTGCTGTATTTTATAACTGTAATAAGAACAATATCTTCATTTTTTTGAAAATCATTTAAACCTTAATGTTTAATTTAAAAATGTTGAAATTTTATTATATATTTTATTGTTTTTTAAAAATATATGCCCATTTTTAACTTGATGCCAGCAACAAATAGGTTAACTGGCAACAGTGCAGAAAGGCTACATATATGTATATTCAGGTTTTGAAGCAACAACTGCTGCCATCCAAGTGACGTCTTTTTCAGGGGAGGCCTTGCTTATAGCAAAACAATGCTAAACCACATTCTGAACATATTACAACAGCATGGCTCTGAAGTAAGAGTCAAACTGGCCTGCCTGCAACCCAGATCTGTCATCTATTGAAAACATTTGGTGCATTATGAAGTGAAAAATATGACCCTGAACTGTTGACCAACAGAAATCCTGTATCAGGCATGAATGAGAAAACATTTCACTTTCAGAAGTACAGTAGTTGGTCTCCTCAGTTCCTAAACACTTACATAATGTTATTAAAAAGAATAGATGATGCAACACAGAGTTAAACATGCTTCTACTAGCCTTCTGTTTTGTTATGAAATGGGTGTATACATTTCTGAAGCCAATCAAATCTGTGAATTACCTTTAAATGCCAAATTCTTTTCATTTGAACAGAAAATTTACATTATGCAGAGGTTCTTAAAAAAAAACAACTGTAAAGAACCATAAGTTATGCAGGTGTGGCTGCAGATTTTCATTACACTTATGCAGTAGCACATCTGATTACACTTGTTAAATCAGTCAGCCTCAGTCTTAATTATATAAGTTGTTCTTCTGCCCGATTGGCAATAAAACCTGAAGTCATAATATGTTAAATGGGCCGTAAATATCCAAGTATGCATTTATGTTGTTCACCAAGATAAGAAATCACAGCTAAAGAATTGTTATCCATGATAGTAACTTGTTTACACTGGTAAACATATTTAACATACACATATAAGGCATAAATTGATGAATCAGATTTGTTGTTATGTTGCCTGAGAGTGTTTATGTAAACTAAGAGTATGTAATGGTCATGAGGTATGAGTGTGGCAGAAGCGAAGGGACAGTAAGCCAAATGGAATGTTCAGTTAGAGTTGCTCAACAGTGACTGTTGGGGAGTGACATAGAGCAGCGTCAGTGTCTGCGCAGTTCAGTGCATGGAAGACAAAGGGGACCGTGTGAGAGGGAAGATGAGCCCTCTGACGGTTGCATCATAAACAGAAATCTTCTAAAACTCTCCCGCAGCGTTGCTCTGACGTGTCATCAGAAAGGATTGCTGGATGATTTCCTGCTATCTCCACTTAAATGGTAGCCCTGGAGAATTCCTGCACAGAGGCTGACGTAGATGTTACTGATCTTTGAGTATCACTTTAACCCCTTAAATAACGATTATTAGCATTATGCAAAGTAAGTTATGCTAACTCATATGAAAATCTGATTTATGGGAATGTATGGATTTCAAATATATAACATAGCATATGGACATATATCTGACCTATATGCCAACTACATACACACATATATATTTGTAACACATATAACCGTTGGGATGGGCTGCAGCACCCCCATATATATATATATATATATGCTCAACATCTTATGCTCATATGTCCAATAGTTGATACTTTTTTACTCCATGAAAGAAGAAGCACACATTTCCTTATTGAAAATGGAACAATTCATATAAATCTAAAAATATTTAAACATATTAGTTGTTTCCATATGGCAGCAGCATAGTACAATGGAGCTGCAATCTGCAAATCATATATTGTGAGGAAACCCATCCATCCATCCATCCATCCATCCATCCATCCATCCATCCATTCATCCATCCATCCATCCATCCATCCATCCATTATCTTCCACTTCTCCGGGGTTCGGGTCGCGGGGGCAGCATCCTAAGCAATGAGGCCCAGACCTCCCTTTCCCCAGCCACTTCCAAGGGGGATTCCGAGGCGCTCCCAGGCCAGCTGGGCGATATAGTCACGCCAGCGTGTCCTGGGTCTTCCCCGGGGTCTCCTCCCAGGTGGACTTGCCTGTGACACCTCCCGAGGGAGGCGTCCAGGAGGCATCCTAACTAGATGCCCGAACCACCTCAGCTGACTCCTCTCAATGTGAAGAAGCAGCGGCTCTACTCCGAGTCCCTCCCGGATGACCGAACTTCTCACCCAATACTCCCAATACGCTGTCAATGGACATTGACCACTTTTCTAGTATGTTAAGAATTATATTCTAAAAATCACCTAACTGGAATGTACATTTTTTTTTAACTTTTTTTATTTTATCACACTGAATGAACTGCAGATTGCAGTTGCATTGTCACATGTTGTTGCCTAGAGGCAGCAGTTGTATTTTATCATTTAATACAAAACCAATAGCATCCAAACTGTTTTAAGTGCGAAAAATAAATCACACAAATTGTACCCATAGTTCAGATGCTAGATCTCACAATGCAGTGTGAAAAAGCAGAGGCTGCAGCAGGAAGGCATATGATCAGAAGAGAATGGAAACCCTTTTATATGGTAGTTAAAAAAAGAAAGTTATTGTTTTATGAATGAATGTGGTGAACTATTAAGTATATTAACCTTGTACCTTATGAAGTAAATAATGGAGAATAACGAGATTTTGTTCCAAAAATTATGAAATGCAGACAAGCATGTATTTGAGGGTAATGATGCACAGTTATAATGTCCATGCAGAAGCATGCTCTAATGTGTGTCCTAATATCTCCTCTCTCTATGCTGGCTAAGAGGCACTCACATTCAGCAAAAGTCAAGTATTAATACCATGGGGTGCCAACGGATGTACTGAGATTACATGAATGACCATCACACACCATCATTCATTTTGCATGCAGTGTATGTGTGGCTGTTTATGTATATGAATGAGCGTTGGCTATGCTGGCTTTGCTTTAACATCAGTCAAATAAACACTTCTCGTCTGGCTACTTCCATGCTAGCTGGAGAGAGGAGCCAGAGGAAGCCATACACAATGGATGTCTGTGCATGGGAGTGCGTGTAAGAAAGGTTTCCCACACGCACACACACACTCATGTACAGCACACTACTGATTTCTATTCCTTACAACAGCATCGCTGTAAAAAAAACTGTTATTACCTTATGGTGTCATGACAAGCTGTGTAATGACATGTTTATACACAGATAGTGACCGTTCTGTTCCTGTAATCAATCATAAAATGTGGCAGGTGTCAGATATGGTGATATTTGCTATATATGTACAGTAAAGCCTGTATAGCTCAGGATTAAAGGGGCAGGTAAGAATAGATGGAAATGCATGCTGGGATGAGGAATTAGCCACAAAGTACAGTTGCTTCCTCAACATGTGTGTATGTGTGTATGGTACATATGTTATTTTTGGCTTCTCCAATTAAGCGCTTCACGTGAGTGGGTGTGTACCAGTAAGAATGTGCGTAGTGGGTGGTGGCGGTGGTATTTAAGATGGACTAATCACATTAAATTCTCATCTTCAGCCATGCCTAACTTTAAAGAACATCTCCAGTCAGGAATTAGTCTTTGGACAGATGGGAATGGGAAAAGTGTGCGATGTGTCTCACTAAGCTTATACACTAAGCTATACCTTATTTAACCTCTTTATAAAGGCCCCATCAGAAGGACACATGCAATTAATTTAATTCAGTCTTAATTCAGTCAATCAAAACTTAATTCAGTCAATCCTTTGGTTGAACAATACTGGGCAAAAGTAGTAAATAAGTAAGCAAAGTATATCGCTGTTATCGGAACAATATCTCATATCTCCAAAATGGTAACTTTACAGCAGAAAGAAAAACATACTTTACTGTTAATGTAAGTCAATGGCACCAAATTTTTTTACAAGTCTTTTTGGACATTTTTTTTGGTCCATTTATCATGAAATTTACACACAATGTGAAGAGCAACAGGCATTTTCACATTATGTCAAAAACTGAAAAATATAGATACAAAGTTTTGCTCCGACAGCGATATTCATATAAACAAATGACAGAGCATTATTACAGAAGCATTACACAACATAAAACATTGCAAACACAAACAAAATACACATACAATGCAGACCTGGTGCACAAAAATACCCCAAATGCCTGTTCAAAAAGATATGTCTAGCTGTTTTTAAAATATTCCACAGAATCAGCAGACCTTAAAGGAGTGGGCGGAGCGTTTGACAGTTTAGGTGCTATGACCACGGCCCTTTAAATGAGTATAAGGAACATGCTGTATATTTAACTTATAAGACCTAAGAGAATGACCTGGTAAATAAGGATAAAGCAAATCAGCCACATACACAGGAGCTTGACCATGCAGTGCTCCATAGGTAAGAGTAAAAATGTTGAAGTAGATCCTGTAACAGAAAGCCAGTGAAGAGACATTAGCAAAAGGGTTTTATGAGACCTTCTGTTAGACCTAGTAAGTAGTCTTGTGGCAACATTCTGACTTGCCTGAATGGTCTGAAAAGCCATGCAGTTTGCCAAGAAAATTGTTTATTTATCTTGGCAGCGAGATTGTTGTTGTCAGTAAAACACCACAACATTTGGATAATACAGGCATGAATACAATTAACCTTGGTTTTGTTGATATTTTGGTTAGAAGAATACAGTTAGAGGACCACAGGTTTGGTTCCTGACTTCGCAGTGCACTCCATCCATCATATGGATTTGTTTGGTTGTGTCAGTGACACACAAGAATTGAAGAGCTTAAGTAAATATTAGATGTAAACTCTAAATACTGGACTTCCTTGGCAAGAGGCTTGGAAATTGTTAAGCTAACACACTCACACTCATAGAATCACAATGAATTGTTTGTTTGTTTAGTCGTACGTTAGTTTGCAGTTTTCTTTTTAACAAATAATTTTAGTGCCCTGATAAAAGCTCTATGGCCAGCTGAGGTGGCCTAGATTTGAACAATTCTGTATTGTATATAAGGTGTTGTGTAGATCAGTTGACTATTCGACTACTTAGAAATCCTCTAGTCGGCACTGTGTGCAGCAGTGGTCAACTAGGCGCAGACAGCAGAGGTATAAACTGCAGGTTGGAGGAGAGAACCAAAGTTAATTTTTCTAAACACAAAGCCCAAAGTGCTTTATTAGTATGTACACAATTAGTACACAAGATGAAGGATTTGCAAGCTGAGATACAGGCTCGGGCAGCACGGTGGCATGGTGGGTAGCGCTGTCGCCTCACAGCAAAGAGGGCCTGGGATGATTCCCCTGCCGGGTGACCAGGGTCCTCTCTGTGTGGAGTTTGCATGTTCTCCCCATGTCTGCGTGGGTTTCCTCCGGGTTCTCCGGTTTCCTCATGCAGTCAGGCCAATTGGATGTGCTAAATTGCCCCTAGGTGTGAGTGACTGTCTGTGTCTGCCCTGCGATGGACTGGCGAACTGTCCAGGGTGTATCCTGTCTTTCGCCCAAAGACTGCTGGGATAGGATATATACTAAAATTTTCTGATGAAACTTCTACTGACATATTTGCTCAACATACTGAGCTTTAAAAACCATTGGCCAACTCATCATTAAATGCTCATGTAATAATAATAATGGTCATTATAATCATCATAAAGTAATAATAACAACAAAAAGGTTTGGAGTTTGGTGACAATATGTAACCTCAGTGGGATACAGACTAAAAGCACTGCAAAGTAACATGATACCTGATGTACATGCATACTGCTGTTTTAAAATAATGTCTAAAGCATAAATCTGTAGAAAAACTAACTTAAATAAAACTGCTGCAAATAAAGTGCAGGGCTGTTTTTGTGCTGTTGTGACACAGCATTTTCTGAGCTGGTGTGTGTGTGTGTGTGTGTGTGTGTGTGTGTGTGTGTGTGTGTGTGTGTGTGTGTGTGTATTTTCCAGTCCTCAGATGCCTCTTTGAGTTAAACACACGGACATCTTTTGTGGTTTACATTACCTTATACGGCATCAGCCTCATGTCCTCAACAAGAGGGTGGGAATGGGGGTGGAAAAAAAGCAAAAGGTTGATTTGTTATCATCGTAGCTTTTTGTTTTTCTAGCACACATTGCTGTAGATGTGTTTTTGTTTGCCCTGATGATGTAAAAAACATTGGCATTTTGTACGTACAAAAACATTTGGCTGGTTCTGCTTTTTGTATATATTTTAATATATATTAAAAATCATAACATATTTTGGAAGGAAAAAAACTCCTTCAAGTGAATGAAATAAGACTTTATTCCACATCATCATGGACCATTTCTATTGATTTCTATTGGTTTTTAAGAAAATCCTTTTACTGAAATAGAACCTTAAAGATAATGTGGAGATTTTAAAAATATTATTTAAAGGACCTTCCACTGGATTCTCTAGGGAATAAAAAGTAGTTCTTCAAAGACAAAGCCCCTTTTTTGGCAAGTCAGTGGAAGTCCTCCCAAATGCAGTAATACCAAGAGTGAGTGTGTATGTATTGGTCTCTCTGTTTCTTTGATTGTGGGCGCCGGCCTTGACCCTACTTGACTCAGCTTTGATTAATTTGCTTTCTCTGGCTGAGCCAGCTTCCATCAGTTTAACAGGCCTTCAGAAGAGAAAAGCTCTGGCATGTTTTGTTTCTGGAGTCACTCTGACGCTTTAACTCTCATCACGCAGAAGTTTCACTAACAAGGTATTTACCTCATTAAGCTCATTCAGCAGTGTCCAGATGCACTGTGCTGGACGTTTGGAGATCTTCAGGTTGGTGATGTGAACACAAGCCTAAACACACTCCCACAAAGCTTAACTCACTGTCCACATTCCATTAGTAAGAACATAAGGTCACCTGACGAAGGTTATGTTGGGTCTGTGGTTCTGTGTGCATGTCAGTGCCAGTGAAGGGATGATTTATTTTATGATATTATGCAGTCTAGCCATCAACACTTAGTTAGTGTTAACAAAAAATTTTGTTGTTGAGGACCAGCCAAATGTACTCATATCTATGAATTATTCATGTTTTCCTATCATCTTGGGGACATTTGGTCCTCATAAACAAAAATACACTTCCACATAAAAAGACTGATACACTGTCCATTCAAAGTTTACCATATTTTGATTTTTTTTCACCATTACGTTTTAATTAAATTAATTAAGATAATATTATTTAATTAATATACAGTACTAGGCAAAGTTCACAGACTACCCTTCATTTATTTAATTTCCAGTCAACAGCCAATAGTTATTCATTTTTAGGAGGATGATTTGGTATAAGAGAATCTGCTTCTGTAAGAAGGTAAAACTAAGCCCAATATAGTCAAAGTCAAATAGAAATAAGTGACCAAACAGGAGTTTCCACAACTGTAGTTAGACAAATTAAAGACATTAAAGTATAATAAGGTATTAAAAGATAAAAAATGGCACTTCTAACAACCACAAAAGACTTGGCAGACCACCAAGACTGATACCATCAGGTAAACAGTACTTAAAGCTTTCATCTTTAAGAGAGAGGAGAAAATCAAGCTCCAGTCTTTCTTCAAATCTGAAAAGACCACAGGTGTTTCTGTCCAGCCTTCCACTGTGAGAAGACAGCTCAGCACTGTGGGTCTGAAAGGATGTGAAGCTGTCAAGAAGCTGTTACTAAGAAAAGTAAAAAGAGAGAGAGAATTTGCTAATTGAAAAAAATTCTAATCAAAGAAGCTTCTAATATTCTTAGAACAACAGACCAACCACCCCAGAGGCCAGACCTCAAAATCATTTAATTTACTTTCTTGGATCGTGAGAGGCAGAAATTGCAACTACCTTATAAGGCTGAGCTACAGAGGTGTGACAGAATATTCCCTGCAGATTTCTTGGAAAAGCTGAAAGCAAGCCTCCCGAAAAAGAATGGAAGCTATGAAAAACTATGACCATACTAACCAAGCTGGATGTTTTAAGATAATAGCATTTGATTTGCTTCATGTGCGTGCTGTTGTTGTTATGGATAATAAAATCATTACGCTCTAAGCCATGCTCTGCCTTACTTTCTATGCCTTCTAATCCCTGCTTTGCAACAGTTGCTATTCACAATTGCCTCAAGCCTTCGATTCATTATTAGTGCCCATCATGTTTATAACCAGCATGCAGAAACTGAGGTTCTCAGTAGTTACTGAAGTGTGTTATGAGATTTAAGGTGAAAACAGTGATGAGACTACACAGTCAGTACATTCTCCAAAAAAAAGGTACTAAATTGTCCTGGGGCAGGACCCTTCTAGTCACTGAAGTGGTACCCTCAGGGGTACATCTCAGTACATTTAGTCAGGGAACATAACTGAACAATAATCCACTGAAATTATATTTTCTAAGTTGTACTGACTCCACACACCTCGTCTCATCTCCAGGCTTTTTCTTAAATGGTTCTGTTTTAAAACAGTATACTTTATAAAAAAAAATACAAATATCTACTTTTCCACTAGGGAAAACTTATTTAAGGTACACAATTGAACCTTAAAACCGCTGTTGCACCTTTGAACATTTACACTGTTTGTACCTTGATGAGCGAATCAAGTAACTGCATGGTACCTTTATTTCTAGCAGTGTAGTGACTGGTTCTTAGGTGACCTCAGAACTGCTGTGGTTTAGCCATGGCCTTATCTTCCTGCTGTGTTTACCGCTGTGCTAACAATACCCAGAGGAGATGAAATGTTACAGGTATCCAGCACATATACTACAAGCTAACATACAACATAGATGGATGACATGTGAGAGTTTAAGAGGGTAATTAACAGATTAAGATGGCAATTTTTATCTATTTTTAGTTCCAATAGTTGCTCGGGTTAGGCTACAGGCTCTATAGTTGGCAATAATAGAGAGATAAGAAATTAAGAAATTAATGATAGTTTATTAATGCTAGTGGCACTGTGTGAACTACTCATAACATATATACTTGATGATGATAGCTCTTCAGGGGTTCTTTAGTAAAGAAAACAGTTCTATTGGAACTATTGGAACAAGCACAGAAACACAGAGACAGGGAGAGTTGAATTAAATAAAATCAATGTAACTATTCATTAATTTAGTATATAGAATATGAACATGCAAAGATTAAGATTAAGTGACCCTTATTAATACCACAAAGGGAAATTTTACTTCCACAGTGTAACCCATCTGTGCAGTGAAACACCACATACACACTAGTGAAGACACACACTAGGGGGCAGTGAGCACACTTGCCCGGAGTGCTGGGAAGCCCTATCCGTAGCGCCCAGGAAGCAGGGCTTACTCAAGGATACCTCAATCATGTACTGTCTGCTCCGGTCGCAAGACCAGTTCCCTAACCTCCAGCCTATGACTGCCCAAGAACCTTTGAAGACCTTTTGCATCGTGAAAGCGTTCTTCAGATGGAGACTGTAGGTTACAGGCTCTGTAGTTGGCACTATTAGAGAGATAAGAAATTAAGAAATGAATGATAGTCAACAAAGCTCACTAACCCAGAAATCAGCAGGTACCTGTGGCTATACTATGTCTGGCTAACTGTATGAGTTGTCTCCTTCCTGTTAGCTGCGGTTTGGTAGAAACAGAATTCTATGAAGTATTTTTAATGTAAGCTTAATCTGTGAGGACAGAGACAGAAGAGAGTAGAAGAGACAAGCACAGAAACATAGAGACAGGGAGAGTTGAATTAAATAACATCAATGTAACCCTTAATTAATTTAGTATGTGTACACTGCCAGAAAAAAAGGTACTGTGCCTTCATCAAAGCACAATTTTCATTCATCAGTGTACAAACAATGTAAATGGACTCTCAGTGGTACAACAATGACCTTCAGATCCAACAACATACCTTAAATAAGTTTTTTACAGTAAGTTTTAACTTACTTAAACAAGTTAAACATTTGAAAACAGAACAGTAAGATAAAAAGCCTGGAGTTAAGACATTGTTTATGAGTCAATATCCCTTAAAACATACAATTTAAATGAAATATGGCTTAATTATGTTCCATGACTAAAGATTCTGAAGATAACCTTGAGGGTGCCACCCCAAGGACAGTTTGGAACCTTTTTTCCTGAGAATGTAGGCTTCAGCATGTACTTCCAGCTGAAAATGAACAGGTAAATGGTTAATTAGATAAACTAAACAGGGTAACTAGAGTTTATGGAATAGTAATAGCAGTTTATGGAAGACTAGAGGGATTGGAAAGGAAAAGATCCACAACAAGTATGGGCGGGTAAAAAAAAGCAATGATTTGGTTAAAAAATGAAATGAGAAACTGAGTTTAGTTCTTTGTGTTCAGTGATTATTTTTGTGACTGTGTGATGTAGGTCACTTTTTTGCAAATCAGACCTCACTAAACTTTTGATCTTAGTTATGAATCTGGTTAGTCTCTAAATGATTGCAAACCAGCAAAGATTTAGATATACTTTAGTGCAGTATAAATGTAACAACTGCACGCTCTGTCCCTGACCCATTTTACAAGATTAAAACACTAGCTAGACACTGACAGCACTATGTTTACAACAGAACAGCTCTGCCACACAGCAGGGCAAAATGCAAGTGGTGTGTCTGTCTGTGATAAGGGACAGATTATTAGATCAGGCTGCTGAGAACAATTTATGTATATCTTTATTTTTTTGCATGTATGCTTTTTGCAGGAATCACATAACTTATGTAGTAATTTGCAGATAATATGATCATTTTGACAGTAAAGGATGCATACTGGACTGAGACTGAGTGCTAATTGATTAGTAGGGCATGTGTTAAATGAATACACTGATCTACATGTTCATACAGTAATTAAATACAGCAGATGGATTCTGAACTCTCAAGGACATTTTATAGTGCAGCCTTGGAAATGTGTTGCAAATAATTTGTTTTAGTGATCACATCCAACATCAGCAGCAATAAACTCAGATATACACAAACACTCCTGACACTTTCATACTGTGTGGCATGTCAGTCAAATAAGGGCATGGATTGGCTGGATTGGTATTTCCATCATTGTGGTCTACAGAAGCACCACCAGCAGCAGAGCCAGCTTTAATTGTTTGATGTGGACACGGTAGAGTTTAAGTGATAGTTTTATAAGGAAATCACATTCACAAAGTTTTCCTCTTAACAATTTAAAAACACATCACATAGATAAAATCACTAGCTTATTATTCAGTAACTACGGGAACTTCAGTGCAAACTGGCTGAGCTATTCTTAGGTTACGGAAATGTGTAATAAAAACGTGGGCTGGCTGGTGGGTCCTGGCCATTTAAGGGGTTAAGTCAACACAGCTCTTGTCAGAATAAAGTAAACTGAAAGACACCAAGTGTGACATGTTTAATTCATGTGTAACCCATTGACACACTTGTGTCATGCAAATTCTAAGCACATTGCAATACCCTTGGCTTGCTACTACACAACTCAGTGATTTTAGATTAACAAAAACCTTCAGAGATATGCTGTAACTGTAACTGACAATAAAGTAATGTTTGCAATTAAATGGACCATCATAGAGCAGCCACAGTGCACTAAAAGTGTAATTACACAGATTTTTATACTATGCATACAAGGAAATTATTCAAATGTAAAATTATTCAGAATAATTTGATGTCGAATGCTCTGTTCCAGAGAAACTTGTGTCATTCTCGCAGCGGTGGTGATAGGAACCAGACATCTGAAGGCTTTAATGCCACTAAAAGTTATCTCAGAGAAAGCTATTACAAGAAATACACTCTTAAAAAAGAAAGTTCTTCAGGGGTTCTTTAGTAAAACAAAAAGGTTCTATAAATAACCACGAACACTCAAAGAACTATTTCCAAGATTAAAGGCTTCTTTGCATTATGAATGGGTTCTTAATCCCTTAATTAATCAATGGAGAATGTGCTGTAGTTGCTTCTATATCGAACCTTTTTCAAAAAGGTTCTTCTGTTGTTACAAGCTTGACATTGAAACAATAGAAGATCCCTTTTGGGTGCTATACAGAACACTCTTCTGAAAGGTTTTATATGGAACCATCTACAACACATTCTGAAGAACCCTTTTAATGATGCAAAGAACCCTTTAGTCATGCAAATGTTAATGGTTCCTCATAGAGCATTACAGTTTTCTTTACTAAAGCACCATTAACGAACCATCTTTTTCAAGAGTGCACCTACAGGTACTCAGCCTGATGTCTGAGACAAGGTTTTATGGACATTTAGCAACAACCTTCTGGGCTATGATGTAGGCTACCCCCCTCCCCAAAAAACATTTTTTCCAGATGTATGACTTGTGTACCATTATCACCAATACAGGTTTACCGGTACACAACACAGGTTTACTGGTCACTTTCAGTAACAGAGACTATATTTATGGTGTAGCAACCCCTGGTTCCCATCACCACCACTGTGACCAGCTCTGACTGTGCAAGTTTCACAACAATGAACCATTTTACAGCAAACCACTCTGGATGACTTGCGTTTACAACTCAACAGCGGAATTTCTAAAGCTTTGAAAAATCGGAGGAATTTCCCTTTGATAACAGTGCTTGGAATTCACATGATTTACGTGTATTCAACGGCTGTAAGTGAATAAGATGCGCGACCTCAACACATTTGATGTCTTTCGTTTTTCTTCTTTGGGCAGTAATGATGTTGATGTCACAGTCGGTGTAAATGTTACTCATATGCAAGCGACTGACACGTCTGAATCCACTCAGCGCTGCTTGTTTCAGCACAAAGTGTGAGACACTGGTTGCTTCATCCTGTCTCGCACAGGGCGCCCAGCGAGCATCCACGTCCGTCACGTGCCAACGCTTGCGCACCCTGGCGCCGAAGCAAACCAACACTCTGGAGCTGCATTCCACTCCACTGGGTCCCTCAGCAGCGCAGTAATATCCCTACACACTTGAGCCCGAGCTGGGGTTAAGCTGATGAATACCTTCAGCCCCATAATCAAACACACAGTTTCAGGAGAGTGACTGATGGGCAAACTTCCTTTGTCCACTACTCCCTGTGCGGTCTCACGCTCCCTTCTAGTCACTGCCTAAGTACTGGAATCACCCTGAATATGTCCGAGGGGAACTGCGAGGGCCCCTTGACTGTTTAAACGCCTTCCGAAGCTTTATTACAGCAACCGCTGCGTCGTTCTTCACGGCCAAACGAGACAGGACAAAAGGCCGCGTGCGCGCGCCCGCGAAAAGAGAAAAGGAGGCTGGGCTGTGCGCGCGCGAAGTGGAGGATACGTGTGAGCCGTCATGTCGCGCGGCTATTATTACCTCTCCACCCCCTTCCCCCTCTCTCTCCCCCTTGCAGAATAGGGCAATTACAATAGATCTTCCAAAAGCAGTATCCATCTCCTCCATCCCTCCCTCTGTCCTCCACTCCGTTCGTCCGCGCCCAGGGTCACGTACCCCAGCGCCAGGGCACGGTGCCACAGGAGCGCGCGCGCGCTCGCGCTTACGGATGCCGGGCTTCATTACGGGAGACCAAGACAAAAGCTGAGGCGTCAGGCCAGGCAGAGAGAGAGAGAGGAGAGAGAGAGAGAGAGGTGAATGAGAGGGGGTTGTATAAGAGTTTTTCCAAAAAAGGGGGGAAAACATTTTAGTGAATGAAGGCCATTGTTCAGCGTGTCCCAGGATAGACGATCAACAGTTCGCGCCTCAGTAATGGAAAAAGAAAGACAACAGAACGCAGCGGTCAGCTCAGCGGGGCTGCAGACGAAGGCCGCTCCGCAGATAATCTTTAATGAACACGGATGCTAAATATAGACGGCACATAAACTCGCGGTGATCACTTTCACTTCCCCCCACTGAACCTACAGCCAGGCACCCAGCGCCGAACAGCGCACTGCATTCGCACGCACAGTGATCTGATTCACTGGACGTTTACATTGTATTACTGCGTAACCGCGTGGCTCCTTTGCGTCATGCGCATGATGCAAATGCGTCAAGTGGTTGCAGATGAATGAAACGTGTTTGGTCTGCATAATTCGTGCCAATACTAAACACACTGAAAAGCTCCGCTCGTGCCGATGTAACGTTTTCTTCATCTGCAACCACCTGACACATCCGACACGTTTGAAC
The DNA here is from genome assembly GCF_015220715.1 of Pygocentrus nattereri. NCBI lineage: Eukaryota > Metazoa > Chordata > Actinopteri > Characiformes > Serrasalmidae > Pygocentrus > Pygocentrus nattereri. The sequence continues at coordinate 29,474,289 of NC_051214.1, forward strand.
TCAAAACACCATTTATTCCATTGAGGGCCGCCTATAGTGAACAGAGGCTTTCACAAAACAGGCTGAACTGATATAAGTGAGCACTTCTGTAAACGTGGCTCCTAATTCCACTGAGATGTTTCTTCAATGGTTCTTTAGTAAAGAACCCTTGATGAAGCATGTGAAGTGTATAAGAGTGGAATTTAGAACCACGTTTACAGAACTGCTCATTCACATGACTTCAGACTGCTTTACACTCTTTACAAAGATGGTTCTTCAGTGGTTCTTTAGTAATGGGAATGTGTTCTGTTTGGAGCCATGAGTTATATAGCCATTTGCATGCTTAAATGGTTCTCCGTATAGTGAAATGGGCCTTCAGATTGATGGAGAATGTACTGTACATGTTCTACATAGATCCTTTTCGAAAACGGTTCTAAACAGCACCAAAATGGGTTCTTGTTGTTCTGCTATTGTTACAGGCATGACATCATAACAACAGCAGAACCCATTTGGTGCTACCATATACAACACACTCTCCGTCAGTCTGACGAACCGTTTCACCATATAAAGAAGCACACAAACGGTTCTATATATAACTTATGGTTCCAAATAGAACTGTTGCCTTACTAAACTACTTTAGTAACTACTTGTTACTAAAGAACCCTGAAAGTCAGGTTTACACTTTTGAGTGTAAAGTGGATTTACAACCAAAGCAGCAGGAGCACCGCAATTAACAAAAAGTGTCACCTTTCAGCTACAATAGCAGACAAGCGGAGTTCAGAGTAAATCTTGAGCATCGAGCAACACCAGTAACAGCACTGAAACACATGGCTGATCCACACTGACATATGAATAAATATGTTGGGAATATGTCCAGCAATGTGTGCATACAGGTTTACTGCTGGGTATATAGCTCTACTGTTGGGTAAACAGGTCTGCTGCTGGATAGACAGGTCTACTGCTGTGTATACAGGTCTACCATTGTGTCTACAGGTTTACTGCTGGGTATACAGGCTTAATGCTGGGTATACAGGTCTACTGCTGTCTATACAGGTTTACTGCTGGGTATACAGGTCTACCTTTGTGTCTACAGGTCTACTGCTGGGTAAACAGGTCTACTGCTGGGTATACAGGCTTAATGCTGGGTATACAGGTCTACTGCTGTCTATACAGGTTTACTGCTGGGTATACAGGTCTACTGCTGGGTAAACAGGTCTACTGCTGGGTACACAGGTCTATTGCTGGATAGACAGGTCTACTGCTGTGTATACAGGTCTACCATTGTGTCTACAGGTGTACTGCTGGGTAAACAGGTCTACTGCTGTCTATACAGGTCTACTGCTGGGTAAACAGGTCTACTGCTGGATATACAGGTCTACTGCTGTGTATACAGGTCTACCATTGTGTCTACAGGTGTACTGCTGAGTAAACAGGTCTACTGCTGTGTATACAGGTCTACTGCTGTGTGTACAGGTCTGCTGCTGGGTAAACAGGTCTACTGCTGTGTATACAGGTCTACTGCTGTGTATACAGGTTTACTGCTGGGTAAACAGGTTTACTGCTGGGTAAACAGGTCTACTGCTGGGTATACAGGTCTACTGCTGGATACAGGTCTACTGCTGTGTATACAGGTCTACTGCTGGATACAGGTCTACTGCTGTGTATACAGGTCTACTGCTGTGTATACATGTTTATTGCTGGGTAAACAGGTCTACTGCTGGGTATACAGGTCTACTGCTGTGTATACAGGTCTACTGCTGTGTATACGGGTCTACTACTGTGTATACAGGTATACTGCTGGATATACAGGTCTACTGCTGTGTATACAGGTATACTGCTGGATATGCAGGTCTACAGCTGTGTATACGGGTCTACTGCTGTGTATACGGGTCTACTGCTGTGTATACGGGTCTACTGCTGTTTATATGGGTCTACTGCTGTGTATACAGGTCTACTGCTGTGTATACAGGTTTACTGCTGGGTATACAGGTCTACTGCTGTGTATAAAGGGTTACTGCTGGGTAAACAGGTCTACTGCTGGGTATACAGGTCTACTGCTGTGTATACAGGTTTACTGTAAAGAGGTGTACTGCTGGGCATACAGGTCTTCTGCTGTGTATACAGGTCTACTGCTGTGTATACGGGTCTACTGCTGTGTATACGGGTCTACTGCTGTGTATACAGGTCTACTGCTGTGTATACGGGTCTACTGCTGTGTATACAGGTCTACTGCTGTGTATACGGGTCTACTGCTGTGTATACAGGTCTACTGCTGTGTATACGGGTCTACTGCTGTGTATACAGGTCTACTGCTGTGTATACAGGTCTGCTGCTGGGTAAAGAGGTGTACTGCTGGGCATACAGGTCTACAGCTGTGTATACGGGTCTACTGCTGTGTAAACAGGTCTACTGCAGTGTAAACAGGTCTACTGCTGTGTAAACAGGTCTACTGCTGTGTATACAGGTCTACTGCTGTGTATACAGGTTTACTGTAAAGAGGTGTACTGCTGGGCATTCAGGTCTTCTGCTGTGTATACAGGTCTACTGCTGTGTATACGGGTCTACTGCTGTGTATACGGGTCTACTGCTGTGTATAAAGGGTTACTGCTGGGTAAACAGGTCTACTGCTGGGTATACAGGTCTACTGCTGTGTATACAGGTTTACTGTAAAGAGGTGTACTGCTGGGCATACAGGTCTTCTGCTGTGTATACAGGTCTACTGCTGTGTATACGGGTCTACTGCTGTGTATACGGGTCTACTGCTGTGTATACAGGTCTACTGCTGTGTATACGGGTCTACTGCTGTGTATACAGGTCTACTGCTGTGTATACGGGTCTACTGCTGTGTATACAGGTCTACTGCTGTGTATACGGGTCTACTGCTGTGTATACAGGTCTACTGCTGTGTATACAGGTCTGCTGCTGGGTAAAGAGGTGTACTGCTGGGCATACAGGTCTACAGCTGTGTATACGGGTCTACTGCTGTGTAAACAGGTCTACTGCAGTGTAAACAGGTCTACTGCTGTGTATACAGGTCTACTGCTGTGTATACAGGTTTACTGTAAAGAGGTGTACTGCTGGGCATTCAGGTCTTCTGCTGTGTATACAGGTCTACTGCTGTGTATACGGGTCTACTGCTGTGTATACGGGTCTACTGCTGTGTATACAGGTCTACTGCTGTGTATACAGGTTTACTGTAAAGAGGTGTACTGCTGGATATACAGGTATACTGCTGTGTATGCGGGTCTACTGCTGTGTATCTGAACTATATTCACAGCGTCATTGGAGAGCAGCTCGTGGTGGGAGAGGATTTTGCGCGCTCTCTTACCCCTGAGATCATAACCGGCGTCAACCTCGCGCTGATGTCCGGCACTCTGTGTTCCGACGTGTGTGTGTTTTTTTTGCGTGTCGTATTAAAATGAGCACGCTCTGCTCTCCAATCAGCGCCGAGCGGGATCCCCCACTCCTTCTTTTCGGAAATCATTCATCCCGCCGCGCAGTCAAACATTAACGCGCCGGCTGCTGCGCGCGCCTATAAATACAGCAGGCGCGTGACAGAGCGGCAGTTAGTTGCTCTCACCGGACAACGCAAGGCGAGCCGCGCTGCGCTCCACACTCAGCTCGCTCTTATTTATTTATTTATAGAGCTATTTATATCTATTCCTCGCCACTGTCCTCTTTTCTGGAATGACCGGAGCACCCGTCAAGTTCTTCCTGTGCGTGGCGGCCCTGGGTGCGCTCGTGTTGTCGCCGGGGCTGCGCGCTTCCCCGCTCGCGGCACAGGAGCCCATCCGCTGCGCACCGTGCACCCAGGAGCGCCTGGATGAGTGTCGGCCGGTGGACGCGAGCTGCAAGGAGGTGCTGCGCGAGCCGGGCTGCGGCTGTTGCATGGCGTGCGCGCTCGGCCGCGGGGACTCGTGCGGCATCCACACCGCGCCGTGCGGCTCGGGGCTGCGCTGCCTGCCCAGGCCCGGAGAGCCGCGACCGCTGCACGCGCTCACGAGGGGCCAGGCCGTGTGCTCCGATCCCGGCGAGTACGAGCACGAGCAGAGTCAGAGAACGCCAGGTACGCGAGGGCGCGCGCACACACATACACACACACACACGCACGGACACACACACACACGAGTTTCGTTGACGTTTTCTGTTGCACGTATTTCTTTCATTTTTATATTATACGAAAGGGGACGCTGTGGGTGTGCGCGTGACGTAGCCCGCGCGCTGTAATCTTGTGCGAGATTTCATCAGCGGTTGGTTTGCTGTGTCCATAGGAAGCGATGCGTTGAATTGACTTGATTCAAATGAGTGCAGCATTCCCACATCATTCCCGAATGGTGCATCCACACATTCGCTCACTTTTAGCACTCAGTGTGTTCCTATGGCAGATCGTATCCCAGTGGGAATGATGTACATGTTTGAATCTAGTACATATCTAGCACAAATGTGAATGCGGCTGGTTCGTGGGAGCTTACATGTAAACTCTGCGCTCTTGTCTTTCAGATGTGTCCGAGCTCGAGCCTGAACCCGCCTCGACTCTCTTCGTGTCCCCTCACGGGAAACCCCTGGACCCACGGCTGGTGTCCGGCGCTCAGGAGAGCATGAAGTCCAAAGTGAATGCTTTCCGCAGGAAACTTGTGGAGCAGGTGGGCGGAGTTCACACAAACGCGACAAAACCGGTCTATTTTAAGACGTTAATGTGGGCTAAACTAAACCAGAGGCGTCTATTATTTCCTGTGGGTAGCATTTCAAACCACTAGAGGGCAAGAGAGCACTTTTTTGCCTTCACCTAACAGCGAGTCAGGGATGTAAGACCTGTAATGTCTTACAGGGGCTTAGTTGACCTTCTTGATTCATGTGTGATGCTTAAGCAATGCATGACACAGACATAGGCGGACAGAGTTTGTAGGTCACGTTAGTTTACATGCAATCCAGATTGCAGTGCACCCAGCCAGGCTCTTCATAGGTTCCCTATAATGATGGTAATGATAGCAGGCCTCGTCTGACTCTGTGCAGTAAAACAATTCACAGGGATCATCTAATGTTTTTTTCATTTTCTTTTTCTAGGGTCCCTGCCATGTGGAGCTGCAAAGAGCACTTGATAAGATTGCTAAATCCCAACAGAAGCTGGAAGAGAAACTGACCAGATTCTACCTGCCCAACTGTGATAAGCACGGCTTATACAAAGCCAAACAGGTAAGCAAACAGCATAGTGTGGGAAAAAGATGCGAGTGTTCAACACCCTGTAAAGGGTAAACTGGACACTGATGAATTAACTTTAGTTGACTCAAATGCCTGCATCACTTCCACGGTAATAAAATATGTCAACATATTGTTTTTTATCCATGCGGAAATGATGTACACATTTGAACGGAGAACATAGTTCTTGTTTGCTATTGGCTAGTTACTCTAGGCTGATGTCAATGCTTGTCAGTGCTTAGTGCAGTGTACATCAAGACTGTGTACGTATGTAACTGAAGGCCTATATAACCTCACTTCCTTTGTCCCTTTGTAGTGCGAATCGACTCTGGATGGTCAGAGGGGGAAGTGCTGGTGTGTGTCACCATGGAACGGAAAAAAGATCCTGGGATCAAGCGAGCTGCCCGTGGATAGCGAATGCCCCTAGGAATTCAATCACTCATCACACACACATACATACTTACATGAGGGCCCTGAGGAACTCGCTCTCGCCTGATGGACTACATTTCCTCACATGCATATGCAGAACATTAACATAATGCCACTGATTTCTTTTTATACTTTTTATTTATTTATTGTAGCCTACATGGTGTTCTTTGATTCAGGTACACTGTTTTTTAATTGGTGAATACTAGTTCACTAAATCCACCAAAAAAAAAAAAAAGGAAAAAAAAAAGAAAAAGAAAATCTATTTTTTTTCTGAAAGGATTATGAATATGTTTATATTTACATAAAGCATCCATGAGTATTTATTTAAACTGAATGTATACATATTAATTTTTTTGATAAGAATATTTATTCCTTATGCCTTATTATTGTTATTATTATTATTTTTTTATGATGTAAAAATTTGTATGTTCCATGTTTATTAACAGTGTCAGTTGTCTTATCTTTCCAACAGTCTGTTGGAGGAAATCTAAATGGAAAAAAGCACTGTATGACCAAACCACTTAGTCACTGCCGACGTCTTTCCATGCATTGTTTTCTGTTGCTATACTTTTATAGTATATACAGTAAAACAACAGAAGATACATGTTCACATAAACACTTATCATCCTAATCGTCTTATGACTTTGCAGAAGTTGGTAGGCTATGCTATCAGGACTGAAGCATTCATGATTCTGTACTTAACACAGCAGTGCATGATGGGTATTGGTCTTCACAGCTTCTGAAACGGGTAACTGCCTGTTCCTACCTCTGTTTTTTGAAGATTTGTTGTATGTGTTTTGGAGAGCTTTTTGTTTTTGCCAATGTCGCTGTTTTACCCATGAACTTAGGACCACTTGTTAGGTTGGGTGATTGTGTGTGAATCACTTTTTGGAACTGTCTGTGTGAACACGATCAAAGTGAGATGGTTGCACATTGAGTAAATGCTGTGGTTAATTCCTTGTTTTAATGGTGCAGTTTCTACACTTATCCACTGTGAGGAGGTGGGATTCTGCTACTCCAAAGCAATTGATCAGTGTGTGTATATATAAATATGCCTTTTTAATAAATAGTAATTGCAATAAATTGTGGAAAAAGTATATTTAATACAGATCTCAGTCTTCATTATTGGTGAGACAAAGCAAGCAGTGAAATAAACATATATAGTTCAGCTGTGGCGAAATATGAAACAAAGCATGAAACTCAATTTGCAAAACACAAGGGCAATAAAGTGCATAATGTGAAACCTCAGACAGCATAAACCACAAATATGCTCTCTCTCTCTCTCTCTCTCTCTCTCTATCATTCTCTCTCTCTCTCTCTCTCTCTCTCTCTCTCGCTCATAATATACCTTGCCAAATCATGATTATGTTCTGTCTTTTCTATTTTTAAAATTGCCGGAGGGCAGCTCCATTTGTGTGCGCATGTGTCCTTATCGTGGTAATCTCAAATGGAGCTGCACACTAACTTTAGCTCGGTATTTGGGGGAACTAGGCTCCGCTTTCTGCAGTGCCTTTGACCTGCTCTGTGTTTGTACTGGTCGGGCACAGGAATGCCCCCCTCCTCCCCTTGCCCAAGTGAGCCGCCTCTCCGGCACCACCCCCCTACACTTTTTTCAGCTTTTGCACTTTTACACATAAAAATGATTGTATCTGAAAATGTATGCCAAAAAAGTAACATCGTTTTAGTGCCGTTTGGGACACCTGAAGTGCTCTGCTTGTGCGAACTGAATCACGCATTGTAGCACCATCTGTCTGAACATGTGTCTTATGAACACTGCAAATATTGGCAAATTAGTACTGAAGACTAATGACTTGTGTGTTTACTGGATGAACAATACTGACCCTTTTATAGCTTTAGGTATAGATTAAAATGGCCCTTTGCACTACACAAATGAATACATTGCCTAAAACTAGAATTTGGCTTATGGGACTCGTGGCTCAACACACTTTCATGATATAACCTATAATATACATATATACATATACATATATACATATATGCCAAGATTACCTGGATTGAAATGTCATATATCAATAAGTCTGGGCTGATTTTTCTCTTGGAGAGCCCCTGTTATATACAGTGGTGTGAAAAAGTGTTTGCCCCCTTCCTCATTTCCTGTTTTTTTGCATGTTTGTCACACTTAAGTGTTTCGGAACATCAAACCAATTTAAACAATAGTCAAGGACAACACAAGTAAACACAAAATGCAATTTGTAAATGAAGGTGTTTATTATTAAAGGAGAAAAAAAAATCCAAACCATCATGGCCCTGTGTGAAAAAGTGATTGCCCCCCTCGTTAAAACATACTATAACTGTGGTTTTTAACACCTGAGTTCAATTCCTCTAGCCACACCCAGGCCTGATTATTGCCACACCTGTTCTCAATCAAGACATCACTTAAATAGGAGCTGCCTGACACAGTAAAGTCCACCAAAAGATCCTTAAAAGCTACACATCATGCCGAGATCCAAAGAAATTCAGGAACAATTGAGAAAGAAAGTAATTGAGATCTATCAGTCTGGAAAGGGTTATAAAGCCATTTCCAAAGCTTTGGGAATCCAGCGAACCACAGTGAGAGCCATTATCCACAAATGGAGAAGACATGGAACAGTGGTGAACCTTCCCAGGAGTGGCCGGCCGCCCAAAATTACCCCAAGAGCGCAGCGACGACTCATCCAAGAGGTCACAAAAGACCCCACAACAACGTCCAAAGAACTGCAGGCCTCACTTGCCTCAGTTAAGGTCAGCGTTCATGCCTCCACCATCAGAAAAAGCCTGGGCAAAAATGGCCTGCATGGCAGAGTTCCAAGAAGAAAACCACTGCTGAGCAAAAAGAACATTAAAGCTCGTCTCAATTTTTCCAAAACACATCTTGATGATCCCCAACACTTTTGGGAAAATATTCTGTGGACCGATGAGACAAAAGTGGAACTCTTTGGAAGGTGTGTGTCCCATTACATCTGGCGTAAAAGGAACACTGCATTTCAGAAAAAGAACATTATACCAACGGTAAAATATGGTGGTGGTAGTGTGATGGTCTGGGGCTGTTTTGCTGCGTCAGGACCTGGAAGACTTGCTGTGATAAATGGAACTATGAATTCTGCTGTCTACCAAAAGATCCTGAAGGAGAATGTCCGACCATCTGTTCGTGAACTCAAGCTGAAACGAACTTGGGTTCTGCAGCAGGACAATGATCCTAAACACACCAGCAAGTCCACCACTGAATGGCTGAAGAAAAACAAAATGAAGACTTTGGAGTGGCCTAGCCAAAGTCCTGACCTGAATCCTATTGAGATGTTGTAGTATGACCTTAAAAAGGCCGTTCATGCTCGAAAACCCTCTAATGTAACTGAATTAGAACAATTCTGCAAAGATGAGTGGGCCAAAATTCCTCCAGAACGCTGTAAAAGACTCATTGCAAGTTATCGCAAACGCTTGGTTGCAGTTGTTGCTGCTAAGGGTGGCCCAACCAGTTATTAGGTTTAGGGGGCAATCACTTTTTCACACAGGGCCATGATGGTTTGGATTTTTTTTCTCCTTTAATAATAAACACCTTCATTTACAAATTGCATTTTGTGTTTACTTGTGTTGTCCTTGACTATTGTTTAAATTGGTTTGATGTTCCGAAACACTTAAGTGTGACAAACATGCAAAAAAACAGGAAATGAGGAAGGGGGCAAACACTTTTTCACACCACTGTATATACAGTGCAAAAGTCAGAAAGCACTCTTCATTTATTAACTGTCATTCAAAACAGTTGCTAAATGTAAGTTATTCATGTTTCAATATCAGGAAAAAAAAAACAATATTATCCTTAGCATTTAATGCGTCCTGGAATCCATAATTCCATTTTCAAATTTAGATTCAGTCCATAAACCTTATTCCACATCATAGATGTGCAGTTTCAGTGTACTAGTGCACATTTTAGACAGGTACATAGCCTTTTACACCCTTAACACTGAGTTGTCTCCTCTCAGTGGAAGTGTATTTTTTCAGATCTGAAGCAAGAGTGGAGCTTGATTTTCTCCTCTCTTTCAGTGACGAAAGCTTTAAGAACTGTTTATCTGATGGTGAGATTTGATGATCAACTAGGTCTTGCACAATTGTTAGGAGTCCCATTTTCTCTGTATCTTTTGATAATGTCAGTTTTAGTCCTGTTTTTTACAGATGCTTTTCTTTGCCTTCCTCCTTCCTTATGAGAATGGATTATTTTATATGTAATTTTCTCAGAAACATCCTTTGAAAAATCAATAACTTGGCTAGCGTGACTGTAAATGAACTAGATAAAGGGTGGTTCCTGACAAAATACTGTGGGTCCATTGATTTTCGTGCTCAGAATCATGAGTTTATATTAGTCTACACAAACTTTTTCTGAGGCTACTTCTTTATTGAGGAATGACAATACAAACCGTACTCCATATGAACAGATGCCACTCACAGTGACGATGCTAAGATGATGCCATCCATTCAAGCAGAGACTTGAAGTCAAGTGTAAATTAAAATAGTGTTTATTTTTATTTAAAAAAGACATTAAATACAAATTATATTTGAAAACATTTCCTTTCTTGAAGAAAGGCATAGCTATGTAATATCTAGTTTAGTAAAATGAAAAGCTTCTTAAGAATCAAAATTCTTTTAAATGATAAAAAAAGTACAGTTACCCGTGAACAGAGAGATCCTTAAAAGTGACTTGCGGCGAGAAGTGGCCCTGGCATTGCACAACAGAATGTGGGTGGCAAGTTTTTGTTTTTCTTAGCTTCTCCTTAGCTTTGATATTAGCCTAGCTGCAGCTTTAAACGTTAGCTTAGCATCAGCTTAACTTCAACATTCACTCTGTTTTAGCTTAATCTCAACAAATGATCTAAATCTTTAGCTTAGACCTAACTTTCATTTAGATCTAATATGCCAAGAGAAAGACCTAAGAAACCTGAAGATGTTTCATAGTAGACCACTCAACCAAGGACAGAACCATTTCTTAACTAATCGCTGAGACTTTGCACACTGCACTGTTGACAAAATACCTAAAAACTTTAGTGATTATATTCCCAAAAAATATGCTGAGTTCTATCTATTCACCGTTGTGCAATCAACGAGTCACTTAACTTTCAAAAGAACAAAAAACGTTTGGATCAGCTTATATCTTTCTTAGATAAATAACTTTGATCTTTTAAAGTAATGTTCACATGCCTCTTCAGACACATAGCTGGCCAGAAATAAAACATATATTCATATAAAAATGACACACAAGTTAAAGGAAGGAGGGCCAATAGCTAAGCATAGTTTTATGCTCTTCCCCCATAATCAAGTCATGAAAAACATGGCGTAGCACCAATATTTAGTAAGTCTTTAGTCTTTTTCGTATGTAATTTTTTTGTGTTTGGGAGGGATTTGAGGTGGAGGGGTCAGGAGGGTGGGGGATTAAGCTTTTGGCCAATTTTGTGCTACTGAGCTACTGGGTGGGTTACCTCTCCGGCACCCTCCACTTTTCAAGTCTTTTCTCAGGAGATCAGACAGAGACAGAATGAGACCAGACATCCTTCCTGTAACATAATGAACAGGGTCACCATGTAGAGCTGTGGCCTTGTTTTGGGGGAAATAACTGGACAATATTTTAAGAGACAGAGCACAACCCCCTAATCATTATTCATCACATTTCGGCACCGAAGCGGTTAAGGCATTGCTTTGGAAAGGAAAAAAAAAAAAGAAAGGAAGAAAACCTGCCAGTAATTATTGTCAAGCTTTGGAGTGCACCAGCTATGCAGCGACAACGCAACATACTGTTGCATTCCCGTTACATTCAAATTCACAAAAAGACGATGCAAATACATGACAAATACTGGGTCTATAAAAAAGTTGGTATATTCAAGCATTGGGAGCAATCCCATTAAGTGCTCTGTAAAGTATATTAGTGCGTTGAAGATGTGGTGTATATTATATCCATCTGGAGTCCATTTGTAAGCGTGCTGCAGGCTACAGCTTTGATATCTTACATACTCTTCTCCTTCCAGCTGAACAGGAAAACAGGCATCAGAAAGACATGTAGTTAATCTCCCAAATGCTTAACATGGGCTTAATTCGGCACACGAATACAGAAGCATGTACACTGAATAACAGAAAATGACAAAATTTTTAAAAACTGCATTGAAATGTTTTTAAAGGCCATTCAAATTGACTTCAAATGTTCTGATATGGAGTCAATTGTAAGGGTTTTGCAATATTCTAAAGCATAAATGTTGTGAAGTTGTGAGACATGGCCTCTGTAATAGACTGGGGTAGCTGATCAGCGAGGGGCCAAAGTGCATCAAGTGCTTGTGCTTCAGATGGAGCCAATGGCAGGGGCAGCCCAGCACTACTGAGCATGCCCGTTTTCGAACGGTCCTACACCAGAAGGGTGGCAATAGGAAGCCTTAAGGGGCTACAAGAGAGACAGTGATAGTCATGGCAGTGATTTAAAGAAGGCTCTTCATTTAGCCAGATAAGAGAGAGGGCCAACGAACGCTCTTACTCAGATACGACAAACAAAATCCCTTGCACACATATACAAACACAGTGTTAATGAAGGCTAATTTATAAATGTCACGTGTTTGTCTTTTATTAGTGTCTCTCCGGTGCCCCCTTGGGGTGTAATCCAAACAGGAAAAAAAAAACAAAAAACAGAAAAGTGCAGATACCCCCTCACTTCCTACCTCCCTTCCTCGGCCCCCTCTCTCTTCGCTCCCCTGATGTGTAAAAGTGACCTGGTCTGATGAGTCCCTGCTCCAGCACATGGGTGGGGTGCTCAGCAATAGGGCAGCACCTTTAAAAATCTCCCCTCCCCCCTTTTCACTGTGGATTCATACCATTCAGAGAGGATCCTCCTCCCTCCCTCTCTCTTCTCTCTCTCTCTCTCTCCCTCCCTCAACCCCACTATCTCTCCGTCTGCGCTTCTCACTTTTTTTCCAGGCTGTAACAGTGGACTTGGCCTTGTTCATTTCCTTCATAGCCTGGCAGAGGCTGTCCATACTTGTCCACGCACCAACAGTAACCTCTTCTGCGGCCTTTGGATGGACGACACTGCGGAGGAAAGAAGGAGGGGAAGAGGGGGTGGGATGAGTATATTCTGTTAGGGACATGTACTATACATGCAACGAAAACAGCCCCAAAATGGAGCAAGAGACAGGGGCAAAACACACGTCTCTCCTGGCATATCTCACCCTGGTGACAGAGAGTAACACCAATGCTAGAATCCAATGTGAGAAAGAGAGAGAGAGAGAGAACGCAAGCCATATGTAATAGTTAACATGGAAGCAGTTACTAATGAACCACAGTCTTTCTCTAGAGAATCAGAGACGGTTTAGAAAGACTGGAAATATTTACATGTTCACTATTTAAACTACTTCCCTCTCTCTTTCTTTCTACCCTCTCTCTTCTTTGGCGGCGAGTCAGAAACGCGTGCAAATCAAACATCACGTCCTGGGGAAGAATGCATTTCTGCTATTGCCTCGTGGTGGGTAAGTGTTTATATGTAGGAGAGAGAGTGTTCAAGAGAGACAGAGGAAAATCTTTCTGTTTAAGAAGATTAACAGCTACAGCACACAAAGTCCAGTTGCATGTGTCTATGTGCATTTTTTTGTGCTGCAGCAACTTTCGCAAGCTACCAGGACCTCACTGGGAATAGTGAAGCTTGAGCAAAGCTAATCTATTTACATAATAATAATAAAAGTACAAACTTCAAGGCATGTTTATTGTATGAACTCCGCAGCATTACCAATAGAATGGGATGCTCTGTAGCAGCCACTCATGAGCCTAATGTCACCATGCCTGATGCAAAATGATGGCTAAAGGGATACAAAACCCCTGAGCATTGGGCTGTAGATCTAGTGCCCAAAAGAGTAGAGGCCATTACTGCAGTATGGGGGGGACAAATTCCCTGAAAATGCTCTTTGATTTCAGAAGAAACATTGGATGACCAGGTGTCTACCTCTGAACATATGGTGTGGCTTGTGTTATTGCATGAGAAAAATAACAAACCAAAGAAAGAAGTAGTAGCAGTAGTATCGTTATGAATTATTATGATGACAACGGCAAGTTACCATATTCCTCGTTATAAACATCGTTCCCTTACCGGGCATTATACAACATACCTGGAATTTGCTTTGGGAATGTTGTGCATGGCAGCCGAAGTTCAAGAATATACAATATATGTGCAAACATATATGCTGACATAAAATACAGAAATTGGGAAGGGCATAATAATTGTTATAAAAAAAGATTGACTTGACTAAGTCTAATGCTCAGTAATTGGTAATCAAAGCACACAGGTAGTGAACAAACACAAATACGGAATAATGGTATTTGTGTAGTTTCATGTGTTATGTTTTAACCTTAGAATGCTGTACCAAAAACTGACACTAGAATGTGAGCAATGGTCCAAAAAGTAAAGCATATATTCAGTATAGATTGAGAGGCACGAAGAGAAGGGATGCATAAGATTGAAAGTACAAGTTGTAGGCATAAATTTTGAAGTAAGACTGCATCAGGAAAAGAACTGTGGAAGTGACATGTTGTGCAGGTGACGATGGCCTCTCTTTGATAGCCAATGGTTGAAGAAATGATAGCAAGGATGAGTGGAGCTCAGGACATTTTCCCTCCTCTCTTCATTTTTCTGGAAAGTATAAGGTCCTCATTGATAGGAACTGGAAGCCAAAGAGCTCATCAGCAGACAAACAAATTCCTGTACCCTCGCCTTGGAGAAAATAGAAACGGAAGTGCCAGACAGTGACAGGGATAGTGAGATCGTTCTCTATAATCTTTAATGCCAGAGCATCAAGGAGTTAAGACAAAGATGTTGTGGTTCCTAGGCTAATACAAGAAGAACATCCACTGAGAGCTTTCCTTGCAACAGTGATGGTGTAACCATTTCACTTCAGGTTGTTGTAGTTAGAGCTCTGCAGGAACTAGCATGACTCAACTGTATTCTGCGTTGCCATCTATTTACAGTGAGGCAGTTGATTGATTATGGAAGTCCAGACATTACTACACACAATGGATTCTCTTTCTCCATTAGACAAATTCATCATTTTTGGAAATGAGGCCCAGAGGCCCACCATGGTTGTGCTGTCAAACTTGACAAAATGGTTGACAGAAGAGCAATCATTAGCATACAGAAACAGCAGGAAACAGAGAAAAGTGCACAACTTTGGGTGGTGCTTTGGGGATGCTGATGCCACTGACCACTGGCCATATCCTCTCCACAAAGAATCCACAATGGGATTCATGACATATTTGAGGTAGTCTAAAATCAAAGGCTATGGTACTAGCAAGTGGTTGAAAATGCCTGTTAACACAGGATCCACCTGGTCAGTAAAATGACTCTAAAGAGCATGTGAAGATCTTATATTTTGACAAGGGTGTCAGGGAAGCTAGTACAGTCTGTATCAGTGGAGAACAGAGTGCCTTGAAATCAATAGAATCATGGGAAGGGGTGTTGAAGAGATATTGATTAAAATGACAATAAAACGAGTTAATTTGGTTGAACAGTGTGGGTAGTATGGCTAGAATAGGTAGCCAGAATTAAGCAAGACTTCAGGGAGCCCCAGTCAGCACTGTACCCTGTATTCATTGCTTTAAGCATCCTGTTCAACTTTCTTTTCACAGAACTGTATTTCTCTTAATTCCTAGACCTGTACGTTTCTGGTGAAATCCTGTTTTTAATTAATGTTGTAGCCTACCTTAATATACTGTTTTTAGCCATCAAAAATTTGTACAGAAGTAGCAAAGGGTTACAGCATTACAGTTACATTGTTATCAGTCACATCTACCAGTCATGGCTGTCTCATTAGTGAAGCCTAAGTAATCCCAAAGCTCCTATATTGCTTTAGCTGTCTGCTACCATGAAGTTACAAGCTTCTGTCCAAGCACTTAAATCCTAACTCAGAAGCTAACCACTACTAGCAGTAGCAGTAGCTATGACATCTAAATACACTTAGCAGAGTTACAGCTGGCTCCTGTGCCTATTCGCAGAAGATACATTCAAATCACTCTCCTCTCTCATGGCAGCGACACCTAGCTACACTTTGTGAGGAATCTGGCATATTTCTCCAATAGCATCCTCTTCTTAGCGCATAAGCTAGATGCTACACACCCAGTTCTATTTGTAGCCCTATCTGTGCCATCTAACTTCATCTTCTGTGGCTACAGTTAGATCCCTCCCTTAGCAAGGAAGCTATTCACCATCCTTCAGGCTCTATTTGTGGCTTCATCTTGTAGGGCTGGGATTTCCCCCAGCTCCTGAGCCCTAAGTTGGAAGATAATTGCTGCACTGCTTCTATGGCCATGGCTACAACATCTACCATGACATCTACAGAAGCTACCTGTACCGAAGTTTACAAAGAAATGAATCATTATGGCTTGTAGCTTGGTTTCTCAGGGAGTTTCCAAACAGAGAGCGCATGGATGAAATCTTTTGAGGGATTTAACATCTTCAATTTTGTGGAACATACTGGAAAAACAAAGGACTTTCTTCTCATTGTTAGTTCTTTTGAGCTTTTTGCTGTCATTTGCTAACATGATGCTTTCCTTCTCTGGCTCCTCTAGTCCATGGTTATCACCAAGTATGGCTGGCTCAGGGTTAGGCTACACCCCACAAGGACACATTGAGGCTTCTACCTCTGGCACTTTTGTGCTGAAATTTTGTGTTGCCTCAGTTAGCATGTTGCCATACCAGCAGCATGTTTTCACCTAGCTGTCACAATTCAGGGCTCTAGTATCATGAGGTATGCTAAATTTGAGATCTTCACAGGCTCCGATAATTCCTTTAAATAACTATTGCTTCACAGGTACATTGCACTTGTTCCTTTAGGTTGCCAGCTTTCTAGGTTGGGATTATCACTGTGCCCTTCAGTCTTATCACTGGCCTCAGGAGTATTAAGTGTATGAAGGATAGGGAAAAATCCTGGTCTTGTATGTGCTCTCACAAGGAGTCAAATCCTGAAGGGCAAACTGGCTCTCATAGAGCATGTGGCACTTTTGGTGCTGCATTGTTCACCATTGTTTCAGACACTTCTTGTGAGGACTTCTTGCAACAACACATTGTGCCATAATGATCACACTACATGATTACTCTTTTCTGTATTGCTTCTGTCAGTCTGTCAGACTAGGGTGCTCTGGCATATGGTTTACCTGTCCACCTTTCTTTCCTCCCCATGTCCATATGAATAGCAGACAGAATTTAGGAATGCAGCTGTTGTGTTTTACTGGTGTTTCTATGATGTACTACTAGACCATTGTTCCCACTGCTACTAAGCAGTCCCTGCTAAGCAGTTTATCACTGTAGTTTCCACTTCCTTCATTTTCAAGTCAAACTAATTAGACCTCTTTTTTCAACTACCTCAGCTTCATTCTAGGTGAGTCCTATTCCTTGTCCCAGCCTTTTTGATATTCCTCATTCTCTGTGTTTCACATATCCCTTCTGGCAGTCAGAAGGAACTGAATAGAACTTTGAAAGAAGTCTAAAATGCTACCCTGGCTCCAGATGACTGCACTTGGGAATATGCAAGAAGATTACCAGAGAATGTCTTCCATGTAAGCAAGACTCAGTCACACATGTCACTACAGACATGGCATTTCAGCTTACAACTAGTATTAAATAAGTTATTTGTTCTGTTATGTAATATTATGTGGTATATATTATCTTTTTTGCCACATATTATTCTACATCAGTGTTCTATCACTACAATGCCCAGCATGCACTGAGCAAATATATCATATAACCACTGGCAATCCTTCCTTCCTCTGGCAATAAAGAAATGACGAATATAGAGACTAATAAATATAGACATGGTATTTGGCTTCCCAACATAGAGCCAGCTAACGGGAAAAATCTTTTGGAACAGCCTGCCCTGATGTATCTGCCATAAAATCTGCCGTTTTTCCAATGTTCCGCCTATCTTCAAGAAACATCACCATAAGGGAGTTAGCGAATCTTTAAACTGGAAATTCTATTATTAGTCAAAATTGTGACACCACTGTATGATGTGAGTAATAATGTTTATAACAGATGTAGTAATCGGTAAATTGGCTGGAGTGCCTCTTTATAACAGCTTAAAAAAGCTGCATTTTAAAAATTTAAATCTGGAAAAATGTAGTAGAAACTAGCTTTAATCAAGGTGACAAGGCAAAAGTGTAAAGATATGATTAATATAATAAAATAGCATAAAATCAGAGGTATTGCTGAGCTTAGATACTAGTAAGCTTTCTAGACCCAAACTCTATGTAGTAGGTTCAACAACGTGTGCACATGCGCTCTCTCATGCTCTCTCTCTCTCTCTGTCTCTCTCTTTGTCTCTCTCTCTCGCTCTCTCTCTCTCCTTCTTACAAACATGCAGCTGCTTTATCAACCTTGAGTATCTGAGAAGGATGAATGAATATGGAGGCCCACCTCTGATGATGTTGGACTTTGCGTTAGTGAAAAAGAGTGAAAAGTATGAGGGCAAATTTAGCTCTGTTGAAAAAAATTGCCCTACACCATTAAAGAGCTCCCAGACTATTTTAGGAAACTGGCACCCACTCAAAGTCATCTGGAGCTTATTACACACACACACACACACACACGCAGGGATACACATAACCTGGAGCGCTGCATACATATAAAAAAATGTACTCCCTCAGGCATGCAGATAGAAGAAGGCATAAAAGGAACAGGAAACTTTTCAATGAAAGTGTGAGAAGGATTTGCTAGAGAGAGAGAGAGAGGGAGAGAGAGAGAGAGAGAATGAGAGAGAGAGAGAGATCAAAAGAACTTTTATATAGAGAGGACCAAATTAAAACACCTCAAGCAGAACAAGAGCAGTCTGGGAAAGAAAACAGAGCACTCATTCTGGCCTCTAGCCTCCTCCTTTTAATCAGCTCTTCATTTTCTGCATCTTCTCCACTCATCTCCTTCCCTTTTTCCTCTCATACGATGACACATTTTTAGCTTTTTCCTTCCCACTCTATTTCATCTCACCTGATCTTTGACAGTCAATAAATAAATAAAGTTATAAAGTCAAGTAAAGTTAAAGACATTACTGGGGAGAACAATAAAAATACTTACAAAAAAATTCTATACACTTCTGTCAGTAAAGAGCAATCAAGAGCAATTTGACTGTGTCCATAGACTGTCAATGTCTATGTATATTCCTGTGACTGATGAAGAATTATCATTCAATACATTGGAAGGTACTAAGGCCTTGGCCATATATGAGTCACGCTTCCTGGTTCTCAGTCAGATACTCATACCATCAAGGACTTCACTTCCCAGAATCCTTCAGTCAGTAACCAGTCTCTTCCAGCCAATCACAAACCACCTATCAGATCACAATCACCTGAATACTAATGACCTCCACCTGTTTTGCTCTGTATTTATACCTGTCTGTTAGAACTTCATCTTTGTGAAGCATTACCATTGTTTCGTCAGTGCATACCAAACCATTAATTTTCCTGATTTCTGATCTGTGTTTTTACCTTGTTTGTATTCTCCGGTTTCTGATTTTCGCTCCTGCTTTTGGCTTTGTTGCTTGTACGATTCTTCTATGGTTTTGACCCTGTTTTTTGACTTCGTTTTCGCCTACTCCTATGTATTATATCTGGCTCTTCTGGCTATTGACCTGGCCTGGTGTTAACCCTGTTCATCTTCTTTCAAATAAACCCTACCATACGAATACGTATCTGATTTTGCACGTATCTGATTTGCAAACTAAGTGTTACAATATGCTTCATATTTGTGTCTTGAAAACTATAAAAACAGCATTAAGTCAAACTACAAACTGACCTGGAAGAATAAGGTGAATAACAATACATAAGGTAAAACAAGAAACACACTGTATGGACAAAAATATTGGCACATACCTCTTAATCACTGAATTCAGGTTTTTCACTCAGTCCCTTTGCCACATAAAGTTACAGAGCGGTGTCGCCAAGTGCTGAGGTGCATAGTGCACAAAAGTCGCTGACACTCTGCTGACTCAATAACTGCATAGTTCCAATAAAATGTGCCAGGAGCTTCATGGATCTGCATGCAAGCCTTTATCAAGCACAACCAAGCATTGGATGGAGTGGTGTAAAGCACACTGCCACTGGACCCTGGAGCAGAGTAAGTGACTTCTGTGATGAATCATACTTCTCTATCTGTCAGTCTGATGGACAAAGTCTGAGTTTAGCAAATACCATTACTTGCTTGACTGCATTGTACCAACTGTAAAGTTTGGTAGAGGAGGGATAATGATATGGGGTTGTTTTTCAGGGGTTGGACCTCTTAGTTCCAGTGAAGGAAAATCTTAATGCTTCAGCATATCAACACATTTTGGACAACTGTGTACTTCCAACTTTCTGGTTTGGGAAAGGCCCATTTCTTCTTCCAGCATGACTATGCCCCAGTGCCCAAAGCAAAGGCCATAAAGGCACGGTTTAGTGAGTTTGATGACCTCACAATGCATCTGACCTCACAAGTGCTCTTCTGGATGAATGGACAAAATTCTCACAGTAACACTCCAGAATCTTGTAGAAAGTTTCCCAGAGGAGTGGATGCTGTTATAGCTATAAAAAGGAGGGGCCAAATCCATATTAATGCCTACAGATTTAGAATGGGATGTCATAAAAGCTCCTGTAGGTATAATGTGAAGGTGTCCCAGTACTTTTGTCCATATAGCCTACATGGACTATACAGAGAAATATACTCTGCTGCAGGCCCTCGACCATTTACAAGGGTGTCATGGTTCCAATTCAGGTGATCAAGTCCAAGTTCAGCAACTTACTAGAGGAGAGAAAAGCAGCAGTGCCAGGTGATATACAGTGGGAGACTTTGTGGAGGAGCTAACAGAGGAAGGAACTTCAGGATTTGTTTTAAAACAGAACAAAAATGTAAATGTGAAAAAAGTAAGTGAGGCGTTTTGATTGGCTAACTGGCTGGGGGTACATTTTGACTTGCCATAATGATAAATCGCAATTGTACTGTGCATTGTTAGAACACATACTGTTGGGTCAGAAACCAATTAGCTACATAAATTAACAGACAGAGACACTGCACAATTTCAGGAGAGCTGTTGCCACACTTGCCAAGCCTATACTGCCTATGCCTGGATCTGCTAATGGTGCCAGGGTAATACGCCAAGCATTGGGTGTAATGCGGTACAAAGTAATGTTGTAGTAACCCTTTGCACGATTAAGTTCTTTTTGACAAGGGTTCTATATAGCACTAGAAAGGTCTATTGTTAGAAACTTGACATGGTAACAATAGAAGAACCCTTTTTGGTGTCATATATAACCAGAAAAAAGGTGTCTTTAATTGTTGCTCTATATATTTTTTGCTAAAGAACCAGTGAAAAAGCATCTATTTTTAAGAGTGTAAAACATGACAGTTTTAATCATTGTAATCACATTACAGTTAGTAAGTATTTTGAGTACTTTGAGTAAAAACCTGAGGTAAGTAGTATTTTGGTGTTGTTATTGCATGTACTCAAGTAAAAACTCTACTCTGTTATACTCTACTCTATTCTACTGTACTCTATTCTACTCTACTCTACCCTACTCTATTCTATTCTACTCTATTGTACTCTATTCTACTCTACTGTACTCTACCCTACTCTTCTCTATTCTACTCTACTCTATTCTACTCTACTGTACTCTACCCTACTCTATTCTATTCTACTCTATTGTACTCTATTCTACTCTACTGTAGTCTACCCTACTCTTCTCTATTCTACTCTATTCTACTCTACTGTACTCTACTCTACTGTACTCCACCCTACTCTATTCTACTCTACCCTACGCTTCTCTATTCTACTCTACTCTATTCTACTCTACTGTACTCTACCCTACTCTATTCTATTCTACTCTATTGTACTATATTCTACTCTACTGTAGTCTACCCTACTCTTCTCTATTCTACTCTATTCTACTCTACTGTACTCTACTCTACTGTACTCCACCCTACTCTACTCTATTCTACTCTACTGTACTCTACTCTACTGTACTCTGCTTTTCTCTACTCTGCTGTATTCTGTTATGACCCGATCTAGGGTCAGGCCGTAATAGACAATGAGAGTGGGCTCTCTCCCCAGACCTGCTGCCAGACCAGACACCGAACACCACTGAAACCAGAAAATGACAGGTTTATTTTCTTTAAAAGCTCAAACAAGCTCAAACTGGGCTATTCTATTCTACTCTACCCCTATGCTTTACAGAATCTTTACTAAGTCAGTTATCATCTCTGCGACAAACACATATGAAGACTTGCATTTGAAGATTACTGATGTTGTGTGTGTTCATTCTTATGCAGATATGTATGCATATTTGTGTGTGTGTGTGTGTGTGTGTGTGTGTGTGTGTGTGTGTGTGTGTGTGTGTGTGTGTGTGTGTGTGTGAAAGGAAGCAACAGAAAGGCATATTTAGGCAGCTAAGCAGACCCCTGTCAGTGTGGCGATGGCTGGAGGCTGTAACACAACGGACCTGTGTGTATGCTAAGTTTGTATGAGTGTATGACTGTATGTGTGTGTGTGTCACAAAGCAAGCCTCAGTCATCACTGGCCCATAATGATGCCCTTATGGGCAGCAGGAAGGCGGAAGGGCATTAAAAGCAGCCACAGGGTAAACACAGGCTCATAAAACACACACACACACACACACACACACACACACACACAAAACACACAATATGTGAGTGTAACAACTGTATGAGGAAAAGCAGCTGTTCTCTGGCCCAGACTCTGAGCTAGTCATTGTGCATGTATGCAGATACAAGTGCCTGTCTGTCAGTTTGTGCATCAGTTGAGTTTTGTGCAGTAATTGTTTCTGTAGCACACAAGTCATTATAAGCACACAGAGGTCAACCAACACTAGGAGAGAGAAAGTGATGTCTAAAGACCTCTTACAATGAAAGCAATGCATCACATCTGGCTTTGCGAGGCTAGAAAGAAATAGATTTTGTCTCTGCCCTATAAAATTTTTAGCTTTAAAGAATTTTTTTGACATAATTCTTTAAAAAGCTGTACAAACAAAACAATAGATATGGTCCAAAATTAAAATGTGCTTAAATTTATGACTGTTTTTTCTGTTGTTATGATCATACCAATATGTTAGGTGTTTTATTTAATATTTTAAGTATTTGGGGAAAATTATGAAGTTGTTAAATGAAAAAAATAATTCTGTTATTATTAATAATAATTAATCATTCTTTTCCTTGAGGTTTGATCATCACCTTTAAAATACAAGCCATTCTGAATATTAATTTTATTCTTGAAGTTTACAGTTTACATTTAAACATGTCTTCTTTTTTACAAATTCCCCCTAATTATTTGAAACCTGTGAAGCTTCATATGAGTAGCATATTGTTATCATTGTATATGTTTATCTGCAAGCATATTGCAGTGATTGCAAACTGTGCATATGTGTGTGAGAGAGAGAGTGACCTGGCCTATTCCCAGCATGCCTTGCTGTTCACACCTCCCTCAGTTCTCCTCTTCCCGCCCCATCACTGAGATCTCATTCAGAGCGGTAAAGCAACAGCAGCAGCAAAGCTGCAGGCCGTGGCTGAGGCAGCGGGTCAGGGGGGCAGAGAGGACTCCCAGCCTGGGGGAGAGATGAGTCCGGCCTGGGGGGTGAGGGGGAGGGGCTAGCATGCCTGGCTTCCACTCGCACACTAAGCCAATTCATATAATCAGAGCTAAAATTAGTCAGAAGTGGACGACTGTGCCCTCCACGGGAATGGCCTTCAACACACACACACACTCACATTACATATCTTATTCTGGGGCGCAAAGGAGCCCTAGGCACCCAGGATATCTGCTCGTGTGCAATCGTATGAGAGAGCTTGTGTGTATGCTTGTGTGCCTTTTCGCAGCCGGTCGAATGTTTATCGAGCCTGAAAGGTTTATGAGGAGAAAAGCCAGTCTCCCCCAACTACCCTTTTTTTCCGAGTCTTGCCTCTACACTCACTCCCCACATTCACCCTCTCTCTCTCTCTCCCCCTCTCTCATCCATCTCTTTTCCCTCATTAATCGACTTGTCAGTGCGTGACTTGCAGTCATATTTTTTCAGTCCTCGCTTGTCCCTCTCTCATTTTCTCTCTCCTCATATTTAATCAGAGGAGCAGAGCCCTGTTTAACTCCTTAAAGGGCCCATTTTTTCCCTTAGAAAGCCATTTTTTATTTATTTTTGTAATTGACACATTTGATGTAGTGTGTAAGCATTGTTATCATTTACTTTCTGATCCATACAGTCCACATATGAAAACTAAGCTGGAAAAACAAACTGTTGAATTAATTGTTTTTGTGATGTCACAACACATTTTTATATATACACTGCAAAAAATGGTAAGTGAAGTTATATCTAAATCTAGTTAAATCTAGTCAATATGTCTGATATTTCTTATTTTGAGACTTATTATAAGATTATTTCACTCATTTCTAAATATTTTTACTTTTTCAAGCGATTTTAGTAACTCAAATTATCTCACTACACTGGCATATAATTTGGCTTGTTTCAAGCATATTTCTCACAACAAGCAAAATTATTTGCCAGTATAGTGAGATAATCCCACTTACTAAAATCAGTTAAACAAGTAAAATACCTATAAATAAGTTAGTCTTATAATAAGGCAACGACCATCTCAAAATGACTAATTTAACCTGTCAAAATATCTTTTTATATTCATCTACACATCTACACTCTGTCAGCTGACAGCAGTTTAGCTCTGCCCGTTTGCACTGCCATTACAAGCAGTGTTTCAGCTTGGACTGCTTTTTGAATGAGGGGCAATACAGGACAGCCAGTCAGTTACATACATCAGTCTTAGCAGAATCAGCATCAGAAAAAAGCAGATTAACTTCTAAAATATAAACAGAGGAAAAATGAACATTAAGCAGCACAAAAGTTGTAAGTTGACATCACTTATAGCTTCACTTTACATATTAGTTCCATGGAGTTATGAAATAAGCCTGAACCTCTTCCTCCTTCCTATCTAACTTCTTATAAATTTCCATCTCTATCTTCTTTTCTCTGTGGCAAAGTTTTTGCACCCCATCATCTTCCCATCTCACTGTTCCCTGTTCCTCAGTCCTAACTCTCAGTCCTATCTCTTCACAAGGAGTCCAGACTCCACTTCAAGTTCTGAGTGTATTCTCAGTCATTTAATCTCTTCTCATGCTACAATCATATGTTGAAGGTGTGGTTTACAACTTGGAAAACAGTACTTTCAAATAGTCCACAAATGTTATTCAGTAATAAAAGTTCATATTAATAACTGTACAAAAAGGTTTGAGAGGTTAAATTCACACAGACCAAACTGTTGGATGATGAATGATTATATTTTTTATCAAACTAATCTCACTTGTTTCCGTTTCTTTGCTGTCTTTTTCTGGTACAAGCTTGTGGCACATGCTTTCCCTTGTTAGTCTTCCGGTCATAAATTCTCAGGTTGCACAGAGACTCTTCCAGTTACTTGCTTTGCATGGATAGCAGGAGGGTCATGCCAGGGCTTCTGTGCGTGCGTGTGTGTGTGTGTTTGTGTGTGTGTATGTGGTTGTGTACAGAGCAGTATAGAGCTGCCTATAATGTAGAAGTAAAAAAAGTGAAAAATTATCTGGACCTTCAGCAGAACTTCTTAGTACATACAGCATCTATTAGCACAATGAACTAAACTTTTTAGGCTCCTTTTAGGGAGCTAGTAGTCTAAGATGAAATACTTCATATTTTAAGGTAAATTAAGAGCAAAGCAGTTCCAGTTTTGAAAAAAAAGATGATTGATACCTTTGAACCACTTTTGGTTCACTAAAGAACCTTTTAACTGAGTGAGCTTCTTAAAGAACTAACCACCAAAAAGTAGTTCTAAGAAACGAAAAGTGTTTTTTCTATGGTGTTGCTCCTAACAACCCTTTTTTTCCACTGTGAGACGACAACTTGGTATGGGTCTGAAAGGATGTAGCAAATGTCAAAAATGTCCTTACTGAGAAAAGAAATGACTGACCACCCCAGAGTGCAGACTTCAATATCACTAAATATGTTTGGGATTACTTGGATCATAAGAAGCAGAGAATACAACCAACTTCTATGACTTAACTGGGTGGACACTAACTGACATCACATTCAGTGATACCAAGATTATCTTATCCCATATCAGCTCAGTGCACTAGACTGATTCTCCTCTTTTTCTCCACTCTCTCTTTTTCTTCTCTTTGAATGAGTCAGAGAGGAAACACTATAGAGCCAGTGCAATACAAATGAATATCAATGATCAGCCTTGGTGTCCCAGTGTCAAAGCCTCAGTTCAGCAAGTTCAGAAACAGTGCCTCTATCAGTCATGGCAGGAGCTTCCTGTTCAGCAAGCCGCTGAATAATCCTGTTTGCCTAAATTCATCCAAACTCATTAAACATGCTGAGACCTCAGTTCTGACTCATCCTCTTAATGGAAAAGGGGGTGGTCCACTGACTCACACATTAGCAAAACCCCTCATTTCCCCCACCATTAACATCCTCCTCTTGTTCAGAAGCACCCATGCAGGTTGTTCAATACAGGCCACATAAACATAAAGCCGTTTATAATTTTACCATAGCGGGGCGCCATGGTAACACTCACCTGTTTTTTCTTGTAGAAGCCTTTTCTGTCACAGTTTGGAATGCGGAAACCTCGGGGGTTTAAGTCGTTGGATATCTTAAGACTCTTCAAAACACTCTCCATCTCCCTACGACACGGGCCCTTCAAACACACAAACACACACACAGAGAAATATAAACACAATCAGTCCAAAGTTTACTATAAGGAGCACGGAATTTCAGAAATGATACAAACTCTGACTTTTTCCTCTTTTTTCCATAACAGACATAGCCAAGCTTCCGATAATGGCCCACACTGAGCAACACACTGTGTCCCTGGTAAGTACTTAAAATAAATCACACATAAAGGTGCAAAATATACACAGTATTATTCATCTAAAATCGACTTTTTTCACGCAGAAAACTTTTCTGAATCAATGTAAAATGTTTGTCACACATGATATTTTTGTCTTTTTGAGAAGGTTCAGTTTTTGCCAGTTTTACAGATTAAAGCATAGCAGCATCACGCACTTCACAACATCAGAACAGTTGCACTCTCAATGACCTCCGGTCATAAACGGCATGTGGGACAACTGGGACTGAAACCTCAAAGTAATATGCTCTTTAAAAAATGTGAATCTTCAAGGGTTCTTTAGTAAAAGCAATGGTTATATAATTACAACAACTGAAAGAACCATTTGAACACTTAAAAGATTTTAGCATGATTAATCCCACCAGCACTTGCATCTTCTATTACAGTCTTATGAAAGACTCAGACAGTTTGCATTGTAGTCTGTATAGTTATGAATCCTCAGGATGTAATAAAATGCTTCTAGTCCTTCATGTAGAACCTGGTGTAAATTATTGTTCTGTAACAAAAAAGCCTTTCAAATAGTTAAACATATCTCTGAATAGCACCAATTGTGGGTTCCACTATTGTTATAAGTTATTTGTTACTATTACACAGACGTCTATTTCCACAGAATGTACATAAGCTGGATAAGACAGCCAGGTTCTCACTTTCTTTTAGAATTCAACAGATATGGCTCACTTCTGTTTGATTTTAGGTGACAAAAAATCTTGATGGGCCTGTACTCACACCCCACCTTCAGCCACAAAACCCTCACAAAAACACATCTTGCTGCTTTGTTCCTGAACCACTTTGACCTGCTGCCAAGAGCCAAAGGAGCACTTACATACTCGGTCTCTCTCTTGGATTCCAGGCTGAAATTGTGGATATCAGTGTGGACGCTGCTGGCCACTGACTCCACTTTGTAGCTCTGGCTGTTCTTGGCCTTCTCCTTCTTGATCATGCCCAGCTTAGTGTGAAACAGAGAACATTTTGACTCTGGCACTGTTCTCTGGCTGTCCACATCAAGCCCTGAATCTGTTGCTGTGCGCTGCGTCACCTCAATGCCCTCTGTGACTGTTGCCACAGTGGAGGTGGAGAGATGTTCCTGCTCAGGCACCTCCGGGCTATCTGAAACACGGCAAAGAGCAGAGGTCAAGGTCAGAATCGTGTGTACTCAAACATAAACAAAAATAAACTCATGCGTCATTCATATATATACTTTGGCCAGTTAAGAACCCTGGAGCCACAGGCTCATTATAGCTTTGAGAAGGCTTTTAAAGTGAGGCTTTTAACAAAAGAATAACCCCTCAACGTGACTCGATAAGGCAGGCAGTCAATGACATTTGGTGAAAAAGATAAAAGGAAGAAAAGAAAGGAAAAAAAAAGAAAGGAGCAAAGGGCAGGAAGTTGGCAGAAATTTAGGGGGATGGGGCAGGGGTGGTGGTATTTATAGTCCTGTGGGTGGGAACCATTAAGGATGAAGGGAAGGCCACCTGACCGGAAACCTAGGCACCAGAATCGGATACATCCAGAATGAATGCCAGGGGAATCACACTGCTAATTTCTAACTCACACTAGAGCACGGCAGCACTGCTAGACTCTAATGAAGTCTGCATACAAAGCATTCAGTATTTTTCTAAGTAAATAAAATGTATAAACACATGTATTAACCATCAGACACTCGAGATCTCTAGAGTGAAGCAGAAGAAAGAGTTTTCACCATATGCTTGTTCCAAAATGTGGAAAGATGACATGCACTTGGGTTAAATGGCAATTCCACCATTTAAAACAAATAAACTTTATATGTATTTTAATGATTTAGATGTTACCAAAGTCATTTAGAGTGGTTTGGGGTGAAACTTAGAATTGTTCACAGTGGTGGTGATAGGAACTAGATGTCTGAAGAGTTTAATGCATCACAGCAAGTTACATTTGAAATGGTTACAAATAGGTTGCATGATGCCAAAACCTTATTTTATGATGGTTTTGTGCTAAAATAGTGGAAAAGTACATACAGACTGTCCAACCAGTCCACAAACAAAAGCTTTTTTTTTTTTTTTGGAGTTATCACTGGTTTACAAATAAGCACATCACAAGCAGCCTTCCAGAAAAAGTCACTGGACAATAAATAAAATGGCTATATCTGTGTTGCAGACTTTGCAACGCCTGGTTTACATCAAAACACTCTGAATGATTTTGTTTACATATCTACAATTTACTTACGCAGAAACATTGATGGAATTCTTTAATTTTTGTTATTATTCCTTCACTACCCTTGCAGGTAGCTATTAGTGATTAAAAACTCAAACAAAGCATTGTGATCACATCTAGCCAAAAGGGGAATCAGACATGATGGAATCTCAAAGAAAACACAATGGCAAAACAGGCATGACAACACTAGGAGGCTAAACAGATATGAGGACAATGAGAGTGATACAGCTGGTAAAATGCAAAGGCTGACTCCACTCAGAGAGTGGAAAAACTAAGTAAAACCAGATTTGAGTCCAAAATGTGTGTGTGTGCACTAGTGCAGCTACACCAGGACTGTAGCCAATAGTAGCACAGCACACCACAGATAAACCATGCCTTCATTAACCATGACATAAGAACAAAAAGGGACATCAACAACAGCATCAACATCAACATAAACAGCCCCGTTCATGTCTAACAAAATAACTGATTTCAAGGACAACGTGTAATCAGAGACAAGAGCGGTGAAATCATGGCATTAGCCTGCTTTCTCTGCTTGACCCATTGTAATTTCACTACAAAACAGAACAGAATGTCACATCCAGGGTAGAGGGGAGGGAAATAGAGCACCATCTAATTCAGGAACCTGCAAAACATCAATATTTATCCCCAGCATAAACTTTTATAACTTTTTATGGACTTTCCCAGCAAGATGTTGGCCTTTTTAAAAACACTCAACCTCATGTATTTGTTCAATCCTGAACAGGTAAACAGTTTAACATACAACGCACACAAACAGTGACTCACACATAGACACAGACACTGAGAAATGTGTATAACACACACATGCATCCACACAGACTAAAAGGACATGAAGGGAAGACAGGACGTGAGCAAAGTTAGAGTCAAGAGGATAAGAGTTGTGTTAGTATGTTGTATAGTGAGTTTATGTGGGTGTATTAATGTGGCATAATATTTATATGTGTGTGTATGTCTGCTAAACTCATTTAGTTCCACTTAAACACCAGAAGGGGGTTCATAGGGTCTCTGTGGTCAAAGGGGAGGCCAAAGCTATTCTGCCCATGTCAAATCGTACAAAGCATATATCAAACAAGGCAATGCTAGTTTTAATCTGTACCACTCAACATCAGTTAGCCTGCTGTCAAAAAGATGCAACATGAAAATAAAGTAGGTTAACTCTTCTTTTGTGGGCACGTGACATAAATGTCCATGGTATGCCTTGTGAATTTCAGTGTCACACCAGCATTCCCTGGATGCACAGCCAGCAGTAAACAATAACCTCATCTTCTTCATAGTGCTGCCATATAACAACTGGATAATGTTTGTGGTGAGACATGAACACATCAGAGTCCATAACACCCCCTGTATATATAGAGCTTGTTTCACACATTTCTCTCCATATGGACTGTTTTGTTTCATTATGCTCCACTGGTATGGTAAGATGGTAGCGCTGGAATGAGGGCTGTCAAACATAGATGGTCATCAGAATATTAGAACCACTCCCAGACAGTTCTCAGATTTTAAGATATGCTTTATGATTTCCATCTTGTTTTTCATTTAGCTTTGCAGGGTGTTTAAAACAACCAATTTTGTTATCGTGAATGTTTTTAATATTTTATGGTGTGTTCCCTGAGACTTTAGGCCTACACTAGGCCCCATGCTGCCACCCAGACCAGTCAAGCACTAGTAAAAACATCATAACTCATGTGTGCCAGGGATGTGGGGTGGGAGCAACAAGCGCCATGGCGACACAGCCCTGCTCACTGGTTGGCCGAGGCGTGTAATTACCATAAAGTGTGGTATGATGGGAAAGGAGCGCTGGAGAGACTAAAATTAAAGGCCAGAAGAAGGAGAGAATATGAGGTAAGGCAGTACAGTAAAATGCTTGGCGCCCCCAAACTGCTTTTTAAAAGTGACTCTGTAGCCTAACAATAGCTGTTGTGTGTGTGTGTTACATTGTCACGGTTGATTGCTTCAACACAAATCTGTGGCCTCAACAGACGGCTATATACAGGTAAAAGCGCACTGGGAGGTGGGTGTACGGTAACTGACGTAACTTACGTCTTAAAAGCATCATGTGCTAATTGTGCTCCCTGGACTGAAAGCAGAAGTATGAAACAATGTCTTAGAAAGTGCATGCTAATGCATTAACCCTCAGGCCTAAGATTTCTGTGCACACGCTCATGAAGTATCTACTTGAAAGCCTATGCCTAAACAAATCCCCTATTCACAATAGAACACCATTTTTAGAGGTGTGCAAAAACAGAGTGACATCCAATGTATTCTTACAATGCCACAATGCAATAGATAATGTGCTGTATAACCCAGCAGACTCATATTACTCACAATCAGGCCTTTATCTGTGAGGTTAATCTGGATCTGGCACCTCCCAGATTAGATCTGGCACCTACTGCAGTGGATTCGGAACCTTGTTAAGCTATTTAATTCATTCATGTGACGAACAGCGGTACGTGGTTATAAAAATCATAATATTTCTACAAACAACTGGATATATTCATAACAAAATTCCCAAAAAGGAGCATGCTGTGTGACCCTGAGCCATGGCATGCACACACTTTCACTTTCAACTACTGTTTAAGTGCACGCAATCACAAAAATTAACATGATGCTGTTTATCACTTGCAAATGCACCTGTCACTGTTGTAATTGCTCCTCCCTCAAAAGGGCTGAGCAATGATGGCAAAAAACATAGGACATTGTTTACAAATTAAATCAGTGACTTAGAACAGTGAATTAGAGTTAGAGCTAACAGTGAGCTAGAGTCAAATTTAGATTTATAGTTAGAGTTAACAGTATGTTAGAGTTAACAGTGAGTTAGAGTTAGAACAGTGAGTTAGAGTTAACAGTATGTTAGAGTTAACAGTGAGTTAGAGTTAGAACAGTGAGTTAGAGTTAACAGTATGTTAGAGTTAACAGTGAGTTAGAGTTAGAACAGTGAGTTAGAGTTAACAGTATGTTAGAGTTAACAGTGAGTTAGAGTTAGAACAGTGAGTTAGAGTTAACAGTATGTTAGAGTTAACAGTGAGTTAGAGTTAACAGTATGTTAGAGTTAACAGTGAGTTAGAGTTAGAACAGTGAGTTAGAGTTAACAGTATGTTAGAGTTAACAGTGAGTTAGAGTTAGAACAGTGAGTTAGAGTTAACAGTATGTTAGAGTTAACAGTGAGTTAGAGTTAGAACAGTGAGTTAGAGTTAGAACAGTGAGTTAGAGTTAACAGTGAGTTAGAGTTAGAACAGTGAGTTAGAGTTAGAACAGTGAGTTAGAGTTAACAGTGAGCTAGAGTCAAATTTAGATTTATAGTTAGAGTTAACAGTATGTTAGAGTTAACAGTGAGTTAGAGTTAGAACAGTGAGTTAGAGTTAACAGTATGTTAGAGTTAACAGTGAGTTAGAGTTAGAACAGTGAGTTAGAGTTAACAGTATGTTAGAGTTAACAGTGAGTTAGAGTTAGAACAGTGAGTTAGAGTTAACAGTATGTTAGAGTTAACAGTGAGTTAGAGTTAACAGTATGTTAGAGTTAACAGTGAGTTAGAGTTAGAACAGTGAGTTAGAGTTAACAGTATGTTAGAGTTAACAGTGAGTTAGAGTTAGAACAGTGAGTTAGAGTTAACAGTATGTTAGAGTTAACAGTGAGTTAGAGTTAACAGTATGTTAGAGTTAACAGTGAGTTAGAGTTAGAACAGTGAGTTAGAGTTAACAGTATGTTAGAGTTAACAGTGAGTTAGAGTTAGAACAGTGAGTTAGAGTTAACAGTATGTTAGAGTTAACAGTGAGTTAGAGTTAGAACAGTGAGTTAGAGTTAGAACAGTGAGTTAGAGTTAACAGTGAGTTAGAGTTAGAACAGTGAGTTAGAGTTAGAACAGTGAGTTAGAGTTAACAGTGAGTTAGAGTTAGAACAGTGAGTTAGAGTTAACAGTGAGTTAGAGTTAGAACAGTGAGTTAGAGTTAGAACAGTGAGTTAGAGTTAACAGTGAGTTAGAGTTAGAAGAGTGAGTTAGAGTTAGAACAGTGAGTTAGAGTTAACAGTGAGTTAGAGTTAACAGTGAGTTAGAGTTAGAACAGTGAGTTAGAGTTAACAGTGAGTTAGAATTAACAGTGAGTTAGAGTTAGAACAGTGAGTTAGAGTTAACAGTGAGTTAGAGTTAGAAGAGTGAGTTAGAGTTAGAACAGTGAGTTAGAGTTAACAGTGAGTTAGAGTTAGAACAGTGAGTTAGAGTTAACAGTGAGTTAGAATTAACAGTGAGTTAGAGTTAGAACAGTGAGTTAGAGTTAACAGTGAGTTAGAATTAACAGTGAGTTAGAGTTAGAACAGTGAGTTAGAGTTAACAGTGAGTTAGAATTAACAGTGAGTTAGAGTTAGAACAGTGAGTTAGAGTTAACAGTGAGTTAGAGTTAACAGTGAGTTAGAGTTAGAACAGTGAGTTAGAGTTAACAGTGAGTTAGAATTAGGACCTAAGTTAATCATTTAGAACAGTGACTATTGTTACAGAGTGAAGAGCAAACCCCTATATCATTAATACCGTTCCCTATATTAGAGCTCCAGCCTATATAGTGTCAGTAGTTCTCTAGTGTAGGGACAGTGATCGGCGAGCGTTTTCGAACACAGCATAAGAACGCGCGCGCTTGCTTCCAGGCCGCGTCCTTGCGCCCTTCCGTGCAGGTAAACAACGAGGAGCGTGATTCATTCATTCACACACACACACACACACACACACAAAAAAAAAACAAAAAACACACCGATCTCTGCTCTTCTCCAAGCACTAAAAATACGCACATGTGGCATTCTTAACGATCGGGTTGGCGAGGCCAAACTTTAGCGCGCACACTGTGTACATACACACACACACACACACACACACACACCGAGCAGTTTCTTCCTCGCTCTCTTTCCCATACACACACCGCACGCATAAAACGGCATAGAGGGGCTGCTGTAGCGCTTGAGCCCGCGCGGGAACGAACAACGGCAGCAGTGTAGGGCAGTTTCACGGTACAGCTTGAGGTGGAGCGGGGGGCTGTGGAGGGCGGGGGTGAACTTCAGCACGCGGCTAGATGTTGCACAGTAATCAGAGGGAGCTGCGTCATACTGGTGCAGAAGAGGGACACGCGCTCACGCGGCTGTGCTAATGTACTAATATGAAATTGAACGTATGCAACCAAGAAGAGTATCACTGAATCGCTGAACGTGCACGAGCGTAGTTAAGATGAAGCGCATTTGCGCAACGCCCCCCGCAGACCCCTCTGCTCAGCGCTCAGAAACCGTTCCTCCAGTCTGTCCGCGTTCGTAACTGAAGGGGTGAGAATGAATTCTAGAAGTCACAGAATTCCAGCAGCTGGAGTGTCCACTGCGTTAATGACCAGGCGCATGGGGCAGTGGGCAGACACGTCGAGCACGAGACACAGACACAAAACATTGCAAAAACATGTGCAGGGTGGAAGCCCCTCATAGGAAGAACATGAAACGGTCAAATGACACACAGGCAGAGCAGCATGCACCACACACTGTTGTCGTTCGTCTACTCACCGATTCCGCGCGCCGGGACGCTTCCTCGGGCCTGCTTGTTGCGCGGCGCGCTCACGCACACTCCGCGCCCCTCCAGCAGCGCCTGCAGCGGCTTGGTCTCGCCGGGTCGCTGTTGGCACATGAGCCCCGTGCCGCACCGGCCCGTGTACACGCCGCACGGCTGGCCCTCGGCGATTGCGCACGTCATGCAGCAGCCGCAGCCGGGCTCGCGCACGCGCTCCGCGCACTCGCGAGGCAGCGGCTTGCACTGCACGAGCGCACCTTCGTCGCACGGCTCGCAGCGCACCACGGGTCCCGCGGAGCGCGCGAGGCGGCCGGCGGCCGAGGCGGCAGAAGCGGCCGCGAGCAGCGCCGCCAGGCAGAGCGCGCGCTGCGCCGCCGTCATCGGACTCGCAGTGGAGAGGAGGAGGAGGAGGAAGAGGAGGAAGGCGCGCAGTCCGGGGTCAGTGTGCCCCTCTTTTTTTTTAGAGTAAACTTGAAGGAAGGGCTCGGCAGAAAACGGAAAACAAACAAACAAACAAACAAAACAAACCGGCGTAGCAGAGCGGAGCACCGAAAGAGGACGGGGGGTGTACCGGGGAAGGGGTGTGTGTGTGAGGGAGGGGGGTTTCTGTCACGTCGTTCTGGCTCGGCCGTACACCCCGCCTGGGCGGCTGCGTTTCTCCATCTAACTGCGCTCCGCCGCACGAGCGCGTTTTATACGGGGCAGGAAAAGCACGCGCAACCAAAGTCACACCCCCCCCCAGTATGAATTATGTAGCCCGGATCCTCGGTTTTAAGGGACCGCGCACATCCTTCACACTCGGTCTCCAGCATTGCGGTTGCAAAGAGAGGGATCGGAGCATCTGATCTGCGGAGCCCGAGATGAACACGGTTCATCATCGACGAGCTCGAGAAGCAGGGAATGAATGGGGGAGGCCTGATGCGTTAGGTTTGCTGTACGCGCCACGAGCACGCGCAAAGCAGAGTACACTGTACAAAAAAGTTTAAGTGCTTCAGCATTTCTAAAGGCATATCACACATTCATAGACTTGCAAGGTGCCAAAAGCAGTACTTGCTCCCTAAATGGTGATGTGGAGTACAGACTGCGAGGCAACATGCTGAACTGCACTAAAACAAACGGAGACAAACAGACTCAGTGCTGCATGTCCTTAAAAAGTTACAGGTGCAGTGATAACAACATAAAAACCCCTATTATATGCACACTCTGCACTCCTGTGTAAGCAATGGGTGCCTTTTAAGTTGTTTAAGTTACTTTTGGACATGCAGTGTCTGTTTATACAGGCTTCTGATGCCAAAAGGAACATTTGCACCCTAAATTATGATTCGCACAGCATGTCTCAAGGCAGTTGGAAACTGTATTATATGTATGTATTATATAAGTCTTTTTTCCATAGCTGCCTCTGAAACCACACACTACACTAAACAGTATGCCAAAATAGGACACCAGAAAGATGAGTATGTCTGAAAGCACGGTATTCATTAAAGAGTAGATGAAAAGTGCCTGCCTTCTGGATCACGTTCTGGACTAATTGTGGCTTCTGACGTAGTTGTTTAGTATTTATATATATGGTTTATGTCATAAATGTGTAAACATATAGAAAACACATCTGTTTTCTATGCTCACGGGATGCTCGACATCAAAAGCCCAGAGTTTAGACTCTAGACTGACATTGCAGCCTGTATGAAGAGTTGTCTTAGTAAGTGAATAAATAGTGAAAACAGTGTCTGCAACTACTGTAAATAAGCATATTGTGTGTAATATTCAATGTCAGGAATATGTTCATACAGCTATTATATAAGCATGGCTTGGCTGTACAGTAATTAACTAATACCATTGCATGAAGTTAAGAGACCAAGCAGGGCATCTAGAGTAACTTTGTGAAGGCAATCATATTCCTCACCTTATCAGTGTATTGTCATAGTGTGATAGATGTGTCCAAACCCTTGATGGAATATCTGTTTTGCTCAAGTATTTTGAAGAACTCTGATGAACTCTGATGATGAAATTTGAATATAATTCTCACAAAACATCTGCATTGCACCAATGACTGACCATGGTCTAGAGATGATCATACCACCTTAGATCGTACTACAGAAGTGAACCAGGACAAGAGCAGTCTTCTTCTGACTGGCTTTTGTAGGCCAGGTATTAATGGCAAGGTGACATGGGTCATTAGGAAGACTTTTAAATAGTGGTTGTAGGTTTTCATGCCAACAAAGCAGGAGTACACATGATCAATTGTTTGATGACTATCACCAACTGAAGTGAAATTCTGTGAAAACTTGCCTGAACACTAGACAGCACTAATGTAAAGGCTCCATGTCGTGGGAAATCTATTTTCACTTTTCACTTAACCGTTACTGGTTTGCAAAGAGCATGGAAAGATACTATCCACGTCCATTTAACTGTATATGGGAAATTAAACTGCAAAATATTTTTTTTTTGTGATGTCACAAAAATCAGCATACTTGTACACATTTACCTGACTTTTCACCCTACAGCATTTTAGCCACAGCCAATTAAGTTGAACTTATAAACCTGGAGAAAGCACAGTACATGGCAGCCAGTCAGTACATAGCTTATTTACATATATCAGTCTTAAAAAGGCAGAGTAACAAAAGCAGCCTGTTAAATTCTGAGAAGGGCAAGAAGTTGAGAAGTGGTCATGTAAGACTGAACGGTCTGTTTTTTTGATACACATAAATACTCAAACATTATGCATAACATACTTGAGGGAAAAAAATAAAATACAAGAAGAAATGAAAATAACATGGAACATGGCTTCAGACAGTTTTACAGTTTCAAGATGGGAAACTTTGATATCCATTAATTAAAAAAACCTAATAAAAGACAGAAAGAAAAAAAAAACATCCCACCATCCTAAAATGGCTCTGGGTGACAAGAGGTTTCTGAATGAATAGAAGTTTTGTTCTGACTGATTTGTTGAGATAACACAGTGTAGTAGTGGACTAAGCAACCATTAATATTTAATATTTTGTTACTGTCAATATAACAATATAACATTTCAATGTTTTGATGGCTTCACAATAACACAGAAGTTTGTAGATTGAGTTAGATGTAATGCTTCGTCTTGGCAGCAGATGGTCTATGGCAGAATGCCTCTGGAGACTGGGACAAGAATGGGAAGTACTCAGTGTAGGGAATAACAATGTGGAGGTGCTGTGTCCCTACACTCTGTTCTCCTCCTACATGGCCCGCTGTTAGTATGTGTGTATGTGTTTGTTTTATGTGTGTGTGTGTGTGTGTGTGTGTGTGTGTGTGTGTGTGAGGGTGGACAACATGGACAGGCTGCTGATTGGCTACAGCTGCTAAAGGAGAACCCTATGCTGGTCAATTGTGATACTTTAAACATCTGGTATGTTTACATAAATTGTTATGGATGTATTGATTAAAAAAAAACAGTAATGTGTTTTTCTGTTACTCAGACCACTGAGTAACAAAAACATCAACAACACACAAGAGCTAGGAAAACCACAGACAACGGTCACTGCTAAAACTTTCCTCTTATAATCTTCCATTTTTGCAGATATTGCTGCTACATTGCTCACACAGTGCTGTCTCTTTGTGCTTGCCGGCTGCCCTGCTGGGTGGTAGAAGATGATTAGAGTGTAGCTTAGATGTTGGATTGTGCTGGCTCAGCAATGCATGCCCTTCTTACTGCACTGGCTGCACTCTGCAATAACACTGAGCCCATGCAGGCTTCAACTTCTGGAACGCAGAAAGCTGTACAAGCCCTGTGTTGAGACTGGCCCTCTGAAAACAAGCAGAAATACCCCCCGCACGCCCACCCCATCAGCCACCTCTGCAGCTAAGATCAATGTTCTTATTACTCGGCACATTTCTCCCTCGGTCTCCCACTCTCTCGTTTTTTCACCTCCTTCAGGAATTCCTCTTGTTGGAGGTTCCTGAGCTTGCCCTGTCCCAGTCTCCGGAGGCATTCTGGGAATGGAATGCAGAGAGCTGTGCTGTGTCTCTCTCCGGGTGGCGTGTGTGTGTGTATGGCGGGGGGAGCGGTGGTTGGGTGAGGGCGCCGAGTGCACCCTCGCAGCATGAGGGAGAGAGACGGAGGAAATAAAAGACAAAAGCTCTGCATCCCATGGTGGACCACGTACGCACCTTTGGCAGCTCTTAAAGACTCCAGTTCAAGGCCAGCAATGTGAGCCCTTTTGGTCTTAGTGAACTCGATTGTGTCAGTTTCAGTACACCTTTATGGCTTTTTTCCACGAGGCAATATGGTACAGTACACACAATATAACACAGTTTCAAGTCCGGACCCAGAACTATCTACCTACAGAAGGGGACATGAGGTAGTTCTAATTTTCTGGATTGTTATATTGAGATCATGACTTAAATGTAATGCAATCTCAAGATAACAAAAGTAGTTTTCTCAATATCACCACTTATTTGTCTTGTGATCTGAAGGTAATAAAAATTGTTTTTTCAATATCAACTTACTGATAAGAGAAAACAACTTTTTCTTCTCCTCACAAGACAATTAAGTCATGATCTCAAGATAACATTCCAGAACTACTTGACTCTCTGGTTTTTTGTATGTACAATTTGCCATCACATAACTGTGAAAGTAGGTAGAGGTATCTTTAGCTTTTGAGGTCAGATGATTTCTAGTGTTAATATTACACACAAACAATACTAGCATCAATAGAAAAGCTGACATATGTGATGAACATTTTACTGCACTTGGTCTTATATGAAGAGTAAGAACAGCGATGCTAGGTAGCTTGTGTTTGCTTTTTTTTTTACTAAAGTTATTAGATTTGTGTTTTTTTGTATCTACTTTGCTTATATTTATCTATTTTAATAACAGCTCTTGGGTGTAAACTGGACCATGAGATCTTAATTTCATTCCACCTCATGTACCATGTGATGCGAATGACAATAAAATCTCCTTGAATCCTTGAATCCTTGAATCCTTGAATGACTCATCATCACTGCAAAAGTGCAGTTTCACTGCTACGCAGCCTAGCGCTGGGGAACTTTATAGCCCTCCCACTAACACTTGACATTGGGCATGGTGACCTTAGGCTCACATAAGGCTCACCTACTTATGCACCAGAGCATCCCATTGTATTGGTAAGGCTTTTTTTATGAAGGCTATACAAGCTGCATAAGTGCAAATTAATGTCTTTGTTAGCAATGAGTGCACCTTCAAAAAAGCATTCAGTAATTTCAAGGAATGTTTGTCTGCATACTTTTGAACATTTGGGTATTGCATAAATTAGACATATGTCCTGACATTACATAAAAACAAGCGTGTGTGTGTGTGTGTGTGTGTGTGTGTGCGTCTGTGTGTGTGTGCGACTGTTTGTTGCTGTTACGTCTGGGAGTGAGTATGTGAGATCGAATGACTATTTCTGTGGATATTATTGCAGCTGAGTGAATGTTTATTGAAAATAAAGTGCTCAAATGGAGAAAAGTCAAGTTCCAGGCCTGCAAACTCAGCCTGCATCTTCCTCTCGCTCTTCCCTATGAGCTGTAAACTTGGCCTTGTAGGTTTGAATGTCAGCACTTCTCTAACTCTCTGTCGTTATCCTTTCAGCCTGATTAAAACAAAAAAAAAATGCACTCCATCACACCTACGCCATCACTTAACTTTTTGTTATAACCGTGACATTTCAGCCCACATGCGAGGCCTTCATCAGATTTTCCCTGTCCTGTCCTCAGCATACACCCTGTCCTGATAACTCTCAGTGCATGTGTTCCATTGTGGACAGTAAATCATTAATTGGAAACATAACGTCCTGCTGGTTCGGTGTTAGATCAGACCATGGTCAGACAGATGGTCACCTAACGGAGCTCTTCATGCGCAGCTGCTGAAAAGCAAAGGAGGCAGCGAGAAAGAAAGGGCAAGGCCGGAGGAATTTCTAGTGGAGTGTTTTATAGAGAACAGCACTGCGCCGATAGCACCTCCAGCCCTCTTCACACGCATGTCTCACGCTTTTTTTTCTCTCTATCTCTCTCTCTCTCTCTCTCTCTCTCTCTCTCTCTCTCTCTCACACACACACACACACACATGCATGTTACATTAAACCTGTGAGATCATATGTTCCTGTTTCAGCTAAGCTCTTGAAGCAGTTTCTCTCACCTCTCGCATGCCACAAAAAGGCTTCAAACTTACATAAGGATTATGTCCAGCTAATACATTATCCCTTTAAAATCCAGAGTTATTACTGCCATATTACTCTCATTTTGTTCAACTATTTAGCTATTTGAATATGCAGTTAATCTGTTTTTTCAGGCAAATAATGATCAAAACTATATGCAGATGGCAAATTACATAAAAAACACTGAACAAATGAATGGACTGCTTTCATTTAGGTGTACTGCATGATGCAATCAGGCCACAAGTATATAGGTATTCAGGAAATGTAGGCAAAATACAGAAATTAAACAAATCTTTAGGAGAATGCTTTTAGAATACTTGCCAACTAAATAAAAAAATACATATGTATATACAACCTGTGAAAGAAATATACTTAGTGCTTATTTATTAACTATTTTAAAATCAATGCACGGCATGTAAGGAATATTCTAAAGAGGAACTCCAAAAACAACCATAACATTTTCTGCTAAAGCCTGAGTAGACTGATAAATCAATGTGACAATCAGTTATTAATCTCAGTGTTACTGAGCTTCGCTAAAGCCTGAGTAGACTGATCCATCAGTGTGGTCATTTATTAATCTCAGTGTTACTGAGCTTCGCTAAAGCCTGAGTAGACTGATCCATCAGTGTGGTCATTTATTAATCTCAGTGTTACTGAGCTTCGCTAAAGCCTGAGTAGACTGATCCATCAGTGTGGTCATTTATTAATCTCGGTGTTACTGAGCTTCGCTAAAGCCTGAGTAGACTGATAAATCAATGTGACGATCAGTTATTAATCTCAGTGTTACTGAACTCTGCTAAAGCCTGAGTAGAGTGATAAATCAATGTGACGATCAGTTATTAATCTCAGCATTACTGATCTCTATTAAAGCCTGAGTAGCCTGATAAATCAATGTGACGATCAGTTATTAATCACAGTGTTACTGAGCTCTGCTAAAGCCTGAGTAGACTGATAAATCAATGTGATGATCAGTTATTAATCTGTGTTACTGAACTCTGCTAAAGCCTGAGTAGACTGATAAATCAATGTGATGATCAGTTATTAATCTCAGTGTTACTGAACTCTGCTAAAGCCTGAGTAGACTGATAAATAAATGTGATGATCGGTTATTAATCTGTGTTACTGAACTCTGCTAAAGCCTGAGTATACTGATAAATCAATGTGACGATCAGTTATTAATCTCAGTGTTACTGATCTCTACTAAAGCCTGAGTAGACTGATAAATCAATGTGACGATCAGTTATTAATCTCAGTGTTACTGATCTCTACTAAAGCCTGAGTAGACTGATAAATCAATGTGACGATCAGTTATTAATCTCAGTGTTACTGAACTCTGCTAAAGCCTGAGTAGACTGATAAATCAATGTGACGATCAGTTATTAATCTCAGTGTTACTTAGCTCTGCTAAAGCCTGAGTATACTGATAAATCAATGTGACGATCAGTTATTAATCCCAGTGTTACTGATCTCTACTAAAGCCTGAGTAGACTGATAAATCTATGCCATGATCAGTTATTAATCTCAGCATTACTGAGCTCTGCTAAAGCCTGAGTAGACTGATAAATCTATGCCATGATCAGTTATTAATCTCAGCATTACTGAGCTCTGCTAAAGCCTGAGTAGACTGATAAATCTATGCCATGATGAGTTATTAATCTCAGCATTACTGAGCTCTGCTAAAGCCTGAATAGATGGATAAATCCATGTAATGATCAGTTATTCGTCTTGGCATTACTAAACTCTTTTGAGGGGTGATCGAGCTGAACCGTCTCCTCAGCAATGGACATGTTCATGACCGGTAAGCTTAGCATAAATGTTGTACAGGACTGTGTAGATGGCTTTGATTTTGGTGCAGCTTGGATAAAGGAGAAGATTTGAGCAACTCAATTTTTTTGGATGGTTTCAGTGACAAAGATGGGTTAAGTAGCTAGTGTTTCAAAGGGGACAGTGAGGTGACATCTGTATTTAGATCTTTGGGAAGTATTTTAGTAAATAGGTTTGGAAGTTGTGGTCTGTTGATTGACTGGGATGCTCATGCTTAAGTGAGCAACTGCTCCTCAGGTGACCAAGAAAGTCAATGCAGGACTCAAC
This sequence comes from Pygocentrus nattereri, assembly GCF_015220715.1. Taxonomy (NCBI): domain Eukaryota; kingdom Metazoa; phylum Chordata; class Actinopteri; order Characiformes; family Serrasalmidae; genus Pygocentrus; species Pygocentrus nattereri. The sequence goes on from NC_051214.1 coordinate 29,516,782, forward strand.
AAGAACTGTCCATCCACAGCTACACAGAGAGGCATACTGTTGCAGTGCGTAAACCCTCAGATGTACATTGGTGTAAAAATCATAGGCACTGGTCTACAGAGACTTGGAAAAGGCGATACAGTCAGATAAGTCACCCTTCACCATATTTTCTACAAATGGGCAAAAGCATGGGCCCCAGGAAGTCATACGGGCCTGAACTTTACAGTGAGGGGGTCCAGTGGCTCTGTCATGCTGTGGGGGGCATTGTGCTAGTATGGTTTGAGTCCACTTGTCCCTTCAAAGGAAAAGGTCATTGCAAATAAATAAAGAATAGAAATAAAAGATGACAATGTCTCCATCCACAGGGCACAAGGAATGGTTTGATGAGCATGAAAACCTTCATAGTCACCAAGTCTGAATTCAACTGAACACGTAAAGAATATTTTTTGACTGATATGCAATTCAAGGAATATTTTTTGGAAGAATGATGTTCCATCCCATTCCATTCCAGAGACCTCTACAAACTGTGCATTGAGGTTTTTCTGGTGGCTTGTGGTGGTGCAACCATCATGTCTATGCTCATGGTACATTTTGTTTAGCTCTACAAATATTGATTGTAGTTTTTTTTTTCACTGCATAATGTATGGACCTTTCTTTATCCTGTTTCCATTTTGTGTCAGTTTTAACTTGCACTTGTAGATGGAGCGACAAACTGTGTTTATTGACGATGGTTTTCTGAAGTGTTCCTGAGCCCATGTGGTAATATCCGTTACAGAATGATGTGGGTTTTTAATGCAGTGCCGCCTGAGGGATTGAAGGTCACGGGCATTCAATGTTGGTTTTCTGCCCTGCCGCTTACTTGCAGAGATTTCTCCAGATTCTCTGAGTTTTTGATGATATTATAGACTGTAGATGATGAAACTGTTATAGTTTGACTGATGATAGTCAAACTGTTGGACTATTTGCTCATGCACTTGCCCCATTCTTGCTTGTGAACGACTGAGCATTTCAGGGATGCTCCCTTTATACGCAATCATGACACTCACCTGTTTCCAATTAACCTGTTCACCTGTGGAATGTTCCAAACAGGTGTTTTTTGAGCATTCCTCAACTTTCCCATTCTTTTGTTGCCCCTGTTCCAACTTCTTTGGAACGTGTTGCAGGCATCAAATTCAAAATGAGTGAATATTTGCAAAAAACAATAAAGTTTATCCGTTTGAACATTAAATATCTTGTCTTTGTAGTGTATTCAATTGAATATAGGTTGAAAAGGATTTGCAAATCATCGTATTCTGTTTTTATTTATGTTTTACACAACGTCCCAACTTCATTGGAATTGGGGTTGTAGTAGATGTACAAACTAATACTCAGCAGTCTCTGTTGAATCATGTTTCGAAGCTGTAATTGCAGTGTTTACACAATCCCTGTTTGCAAATAGTGGACTCCAAACGCCTTACATATTGCCTTGTAATAGGATAAGATCTCTGGAGACATGACAAAGAAACTGACTTCAAGATTGAATGTTTATATACAACGAAGCTGATATAAACAACATGGTTTTAAAAATCACAGCACAGCCTTAAAATATGTAAACAACACTCTCAGAGTCTAAAGTGTCATGATCACACTTTTAAAGACACAGCTCAAATAGATTGCACTCGGGTGGACGGTACCTTTCAGCCCTGCTAAACATCACCCTTGTTTACACAGCAGAAACTCAGTCCAGGCTCTATTAAATGTCCCAGGTCCTATGGCTTACATTGTGGTTAATTTGGTTTTACATTTAGGTTAATTATTTCTAGATGATTTTAGTTGAATCTAGAAAAATGACATACATATATAAACTGAATATATATAACATCTCAACATCCAACTTTTATTATAACATATTATGTTAGCAGGCCTTTTGCCAATTCAATATAATGAATGAATGAATGAATTACTAACATGAATTACTATGGCAGGCCAAACCATTTAGGCTTTTATTGCCTATTTTTCTTGATGTCATGAATTCAGTTTACACATGTGAAAATTACATTTTAACTAGTAAATATTTCATTCTTAAGTACAATTTGCACATATGAAAATATTTTTTTTTAATCCTAGTAAATATTAAATTTTTACTAGTTCAAAATCTGTTTTTACTTGTGAGAAATTCATTTTCAATAGTAAAATTTTTCATATGTGTAAATTTAATTGCGAAAACTGTACATTTTCCCTTGTAAAATCTCATGTGAATTGAAAAATAGCATTAAATCTAAAGCTGTTTTCAGTAAACTCAATTGGAAGTTGTAATTAGAAACTCAACATGTCAAATTACTCTTCACATATGTTATGTGAATTATAAGCCAAACCTACTTTCCTTGCACATGAGTAGGATTTGCAAAACATGGAATTTGACACAGGAAGAAGAGGCTGTTTTAAGTACAGTGCCAGTTAAATCTGCCAATCTAAAGCAAGTCTTCTTCCTACTTGTCCACTCCTACAACAGCAGTTACAAGGTTTACAGGAGAAAATTACCACTAGAATGGTTAAGGCATGATTTGTACATATACATATACATATATGTATATATGTATTCAGAACACTTATTATTCAGTACATCCTAACCCCAAAATGATGTAATTACATTGAACTATAGTGTAAAGTGAATATAAAATAATAATAATAATAACTCCAGAATGTTAAGGGTTAAAGGATGAGTATAGCCTAATCCTCTTCCCTCAGGTACCCTGCTCTGCTCTCCCACTACAGCAGAACTATACCTACTGCACACGACTACCAGCAGTGCTATCAGATTCCAGCATGCCATAATGTCTCAGTGTCTCTGGTGCGGCACAGCGGAGCGCAGGAGAAGGAATGCTCCCTCACCATTCAGGAAGAGAAAAGAAGCAGGAAGTGGTGTAAGTGAGACAGAAATGCTCCAACAGGTGGTTTGTCACCAATAAGTGTTTATTTTCAGTAGTTATCTGTTTGGGTTTGATGGGTTTGGGCATCTGGAATGGATTAAATCCTTGGAAATGTGAATGGAAAAAGTACAGAAGGCAAAATCCAAAGGGATTTTTTTCTTTCCCCCTTTTTTTTTTATTTTAATCTGAGCCCATAACTACAGTGCTCTGTCCTCAATAAGCTGATTGGTCCGTTGTCTAGGTACTTGGGGAGGATGTTAGAAATGGAAAGAGTGAGCACACGGTGATAAAGCAACAGGTAGGGGTGAGCTCAGTGTAAAGCCTCAAAGTGCATGCTCTTGGGTTAGTTGAAACAGATGGATGACCCTGTAGACTCCATGGTGATAGAGAGCAACATGCTCCTGCTTCACCACTCTCCCAACACACTCACACACACGAGACTTATGTCACTTTCCAGAACACTGAGATCTACTCTGTGCTCCCTACTTGGAGGTAATGACAGAGTGGAAGGTTTGTGTGTGTGTGTGTGTGTGTTGTGTTATATGACTACATAGCTGTGCAGGCCATCCCATAGAATAGAGTAAATAATGCTCCCACGCTAGGCTCTTTTATCGACTGCCAGACTCGTTTGGAGGAAGTGAGTTGCGGCTCACGGTGAGTGATGACAGAACATACAGTCCTCACCGCTTATGGGCCCGACGCCATCCGCTCAGGAAGGGAAGGAGTGAGTGGAAACGGCATATAAGCACACTAAGATCTTCAGGCATGTGCCTGAGTTGAATGAATTTGACTGACGCTTGTCATTTGTCTGATTCTCACAGCCATGATTCTCAATCCTGTTAGTCTCCACACTAAAAAAAAAATCAGCCACACATTTACATTTATGGCATGTCTCACTTAGCTCTTATCCAGACCAATGTGCATTTTCTACCACGTTACACAGGCAGGAGACTGTAACTTTGGAGTCTTGCCTAAGGAATCTTATTGGTATGATGTGGTGTGCTTGCCGAGTTGGGAAATCAAACTGGCCTGTCATGTGGAAGGCAGCACTGTTACAATTTAAAAACTGCTGGGTTGTTTTTTGACCCAAACGCTGGATAAGGCCTGTTGTGATGTTTTGATGGGTTATTTCCATAGTGTCATGTAGTTTTAGGTACTTCTGGAGAGCCCAGTCATTATGCTATGATTAGGCTAAAATAACATCCCAATCAAAGGGTTAATTTTCAAATCAAAACAGTGTTGGTCAGAACAGAGTCAGTCAAACAGCTTAGACTGCAGTCCCAGCTGACAGGGGGACCTATAAAATACAGGTGATTTGCTACATATTATTCCGAGAAGTCAATGAATAATTTATTCAAGAAAACTCTATAATACAGACTATATTTTTTCTGGTTGAGATGTGAGATTATTAGCTTGATAGCACACTGCTTTCCTATCAAGTTTTAACGTGGAGCATATCTGACATGAGTAAATGCTTGTGTCCTGGTTTGGCTCCACAACAGAGCAAAAAAAGATTATTCTACTTATTTCTACACATTTTTATTCATTTTAAACCTGTACAGGGCCAGTTCCCAGCAGCAGGTTGAAGTTTGATAATACACATCTATAACATCTATAATAAGGCTTAAGATGTAATAAACTTGCACTGTAAAAAATGAGAAGCTGAGCTTAAAATGATATAGTAACCGATAACATGGCTTTTCTTGAGTTGACTCAACTTGAGGGCTCCAGAGTTTACAATACTCAAAATTCTCCCAGCTACTGTTTCCAGGTCAGCATATTAGTTAGATAAATAAAACTGAATTGGCATTTTTTTACTCAACCTCCCCACTAGCTGGCACTCCTTCTATCATACACTTCCATCGGGATACATTCCTTTATCAGATATGGATAGCTATGGCATGGCTGGGATCCAAACACACAACCTCCTGATGTTGGGATAAAATGTTAGACAGTTGTACCACATGAGACGATACCATGCTTTAAAGTTAAAACAACAATATTTTGTCCTGTTTATTAAACATTTGTAGACACAAACATTTGTTACATCATGTGTCCCTGTGTGGTGCAGTGGACCAAACTGTCCCCCCAACAGGAGGTTGTGAGTTTGAGCCCCAGCGATGCCATAGCCATCCATAAGTGTGTACCCACAAGGAAAAATATCTAGCAGGATTGTGTGATGGAGGGAGTCCTGGCTAGTGGAGAAGTTGAGTATAAAAAAACACATTTTATTCACCTAACTGAGCTGCAGAACTAGATGTCAACTAAGAAGAAAAAAAATCAACTAAGAAGTTTGAGTTGTGTGAACTTGAGAAAAGCCACGCAATCAGTTACTGTATCGTTTTGAGTTGAGCTGGCCTCTCATTTTTAACTGTGGAATTTTAAAGCGCTAAAAAACACGGAAAGGGTAAAATAACTAGCGCTGTAAAATGTTCAAATTAATTATTTGAAAATGCCCACTTTTTTAGTTAATTGTGATTGATCACACTTTTCTTATTTGCTTATAAGCTTCATTAGAATGTGTTGATTCAACAATTCAGCAGTGTCATTCTCATAACGTGAATGCAGGCTTCACATAAACTAAACAACATTTGTGTGTGGTCCTAATTCTTCTACAAAAAAAAGCAATCAAAAGGTGTGAGACACCCAGTCTTTTCACAAACTCTTATGAAAGTGCATGCTTTGGAACAGCCACATAAGCTTTTCTGATCAAAATATCTCTCGAAAGAGGGTTTCGTAAATCATCCTCCATCAACAGCCTCCGCTGAAGGAGTGCTGAGCTTAGGTGCGGTGCAGGGGGTAATGCATATTTGTAATGTATATTTATAAAATGTTAGGTAATGTCTTGCTCTCACTCAGCCAGGTCAGTGGAGGGCCTTATGTCATTGTGGAAACCTTCAGAAAAGTCTGAGTCTTTTAACACACACTTCTATAATGTCACAGCTGCAGATCCCACAGATCCCCTCCAATGAAAAAGCACATACTAACCATTCCACCCATTTTTTTTTGTTTGTTTGTTTGTTTTGAATATCTTATTTTATATTATATAATATAAATATAATAAATATAATAAATATAATATACTTATTTTATAGTAAATATTTTACTTTCTTTAATTTGTACAGCATTTTACATTAAAAAAAAGCCAAACAATGCTTTTTTAGTTTTAGTGGCCCATTTGTTTTAAATTAATGGCATCACACAATGCCATAACCATGCTTATATGATTTAAAAAAAAAAAAGGTATATGATGCAGAGGCTAAACTATAGTAAAAATCTACAATACTCTGACCTGTCAAATTGGGCAGCAAAACAGGGTTATTAAAGGTTTTCTACCATCAGTAACATGTCTGTGGTCAGCCGTATTATAGGCCCATCTCACAGTATGTGGCAGGATGAGAAGTGCATTATTCACTTAACCATAATGTAGGTTTGTCTATTTCGCTGCAAAGTTTTTCTTAGAAAGCTTGTTAAAGGCCTTCATGAGAATGAGTTTGGAGTCACCCAAATCATTTGTCTCTGGCTTTTTGCTCACTATTGTCACAACCCCCCCGCCCCTCCCCCCTCCCCCCACGCCCCTACCCCCACTTAAGTTGCAACACAAGTCCATAAAACATAATTTTTCCAAACCACAATCTAAGCTTGGTGTTTTTGCTGGCAAAAAGAAATATTCCAGGGTATCCCATCACATTTATTGCTGAAATGATTGTGTGCATATGTGCACGCGTGGTTAAGAGTGCATGTCTCTACACATTTATCTACACTCCCTACACAATACCAATAAGAGATTATATGATTTCTAACAGAACCATATCGCTTATTACTTAAAGGGGAACACTTTTGGTTCTATTTAGAACCATTTGTAACAGGTTCTTTGGTAAGTTCTTTAAAAAACTATATATAACAGGCACTCCATTATGTAAAGTATGCATTATAACAGTATCAGTATTATTAATAATTACTGCAATAGGAAATATAATAATTGACCATCATAATCTTTCAGACCCAACAGTAAGAAAATTAGATTTAGACACAAATGAAAAGCTTCTGCAAATGGTTCCTTGCGCTTGTTTGGTTCTATATAAAACAATTGCCTGACTAAAAAACTTTTACAAGCATCTTTGTACACACAGAATAATCCTTTGTTCTGTATATAAGTATGTTTGGGTGTATGTGTGTGAGTATTGATGTCAATAATGAGCGAGTATGTCTGCACTTCAGACATAATTCTATCACCGTAATGCAATGCCACCCATTCAGTGCTGATAACACCATTGCTTTTATGCTTCCAATAAAGGCTCCCCACACCCATAAAGAAGCCAATGCCTACTTATTCTCTGTGCGCTTTTCAGGAACAAACGAGAACAATGTCTGCTTTCAATAAATCAATGGCATGAATTCATCCTCAAGGGCTGCGGAGAGTACGGGCCTGAGTATTCGCTTGCGACGTTTTCCTGGGAAACATCTGGAGCAGAATTCCATGAAACACTTGAGTGAAGCTTTGACCATTTTCAAGCCAGCAGGGAGCACATCTTTTAACCTTTTATCTGAGAGAGGGAGAGAGTAAGAGGAGATAATGTAAGGGTTGTGAGACGAGAAAGGAAGGAAGACAAAGACAGTGTGCAGGCGGCCGGGCCTTTGCCTCTGTGTGATCTAAAATGCCAGCTTCGTAGGTCAGGATGCAAAATGTAGTTCGGAGCATCATATTTTACTCAAAAAAATGCGGTGGCCAAGGGTCTACATCACTTGTGTTTGTCCTGTACATTGTTGTTACGTACCAAAAGAGATCCAAAACTTTGCATCTCCGAAACATCAACTTTCAAGGAGAAGGAAAAACCTGTTCTATCTATGTGACTGTAACACGATTTTATTCACTATCACTTTGGACCATTTCTATGGGTCCATTATAGGGCTGCAACAAACGATTAATTTGGTAGTCGAATAATCGACCGATTACTGACACGAATAATCGATTGTTCAGAATATGAATCGATACATTTCCAAAACACTTTTATGTAGCTGTTAGCTCTTAAATTTAGCTGGAAGATGTTTTATGCATTTGCTAACTAACAATGAAGACAATAAAGAGAAATGACATTCAAGAATTCACTGTTTCCTGCCAACACAGAAGATAAAAAATAAAAGTCCAATATATTTTTAATGACAAAATTTATAACCAAGAATGTGCAAAGTAGAATATATATATATATATATGTGTGTGTGTGTGTGTGTGTGTGTGTGTAATATGTATAAAATATAACACAACTAAATGTAAACAGTGCAGTCTGTGCTCTGTGCATTGTGCTGTCTGTCTACTCTGCTGAAACCGGATTTTACAATCATACGCAGGTCTTTCTTGAAACAGAGGAGAGTCAGTATCTCTCCGTCGCTCTCCTCTGAGAGCAGATACTCCCCTCTGCAGAGGACACGCGCTCTGATGGAGAGGATGGGAAAGCGGCGAATGTTTGTGGCGAACCTCTCTATAAACAGTGACATTTGAACGATTTTGTGTGAACGCTCCATTTGAGTGGTAACCCCTCCTCCAGCTACACCGCGTGTTCACGGAGAACTACCTGCGAGTTACACAGACCGCTGTAAACGCTCTCCTTTGAGCGCACCAGCGGCCTCGACGCTAAGAGGACGCGCCAAGGCGACGATGCAGGGTTTAGAAGTGTAAGCGTCGTCTGAAAGCTGAACAGGACCGCTGTGAATAAGTTACTTGCTCCTGTTCCAACTCCGTGAACGACACCAGAGAACGCGCATTTCGAAAAAGATGTTCCAGCTCAGCTCAGAACATGAAGTAGGACGAGCTTCTCACATTCACATCAACATTAGCCAACTAGCTCGCTAGAGCACAACTATCGCCGCGTCCCAAACCACACTTCTGCACTTCACACGCTACACGAATGGGTGCCCCTCTAATGGTTTTTGCGCTATTTTTACACACTACTTAGTGAGCTAGTATGCGGTTTGGGACGCGGCGTATCTTGACGAGATGAATCTTCTTCATAGTGAGCTGACGAGTTTCGTCTTCAGATGCTCCTGTAGGGAGGATGTGCTCCCATGCGAGCTACATGCTCGGCTTTACAAACAGCACAACTGACTGCTTTTTTCTGAGTTTAGCTCTCACTCTTTTGAGGATTTTGTTCCTGAGGCAGCCACCGCGCTGTTGTTAAGTCGCGTAATGACGTCACCAACCAATCAACTGCTAAATTAGCTGGCAATTAATGTGGTCGTCGAATTTTAGTCGACTACGTCGAATAATCGTCGCACCCCTAGTCCATGAGTCACAACATGTTTAAACAATGGTGTAAAAAAGCAAAGTCTCACACTGTATATTCATTTATGTTTTAATTCATCAGAATCACAATCATTTTATTGGGCCAGTACACCTGTATGAGGGAGTAATGTGTCAGTCCTTGCATAAATGGAAAATGCAGAATACTGAATAAGAGATGCACAGTCGGAATTCACTAAGTTTGGAATAGGTGGAATTTTGATCCAAACATTGGAACAGCAATTGGCCAGTTAGCTGTTTTGTGAGTTTATGGTGTAAATAATGTGAGGCAGGTCAGTGCATTCTGTATTTGAGTGATGCTGCCACATTTATACCAAAATCTCATAATTATGTATGACTCACAGCCAGTTGCCTCTTACTTTCAATGAAGCACTTTATTTGATTGATGCTGTATGAATAGGCAACTGATTTTTCATTTACAAAATACCAGTTTTAAGTTTCTTTAACCCCTTAATATGGCAGGTTTATTACATACAAAGGCTTATCATTCAGTAAATACAAGGACTTCAGTGCAAACTGGTTGAGAACAAGATCCTAATGCATGGCCATGACCTAGCAAGGCATGATCTTGTTCCCATGCCTTACTAAGTTTTGGCCATGACTTAACTATCTCATTTTCACACCTTACTAAATCATGGCTACACATTAGGATATTGTTGTTAATAAGGCGTGACTATGCATTACTATTAATTATATGTTATTTATATACCAGCAGGGCTCCATACATTAAAGAGTAAATAATGTAGTAATAGATAGTACCGGAATTCTGCTAGTGTGCTTTATGTGTTCATTAAGACTAGACAGTGAGAGCTTTGGCTTGAAAAAAAAAGCATATAAAAATTGTCCAATTTATAGCTGAAGAAAACACAATTAATTATCACAAATTCTGTAGTCATAAAATGTAAAGATATAATTCTAATCAATGCATAAGTTCTTTTCCTGGCCGCAGATTTATGAATAGCTTGTCTTGGTAACTTGTATCACAAAATATACATATCCACAACACAGAGACAAGATGTAGAAGGTCTTTACAACAACATTAGTCAGGTAGGATACAATTATACTAGGTATAGGGTCTCTAATAAAACAAATGGTAAACTGCTGTTGTTCAAACATGCCAGGTAACACAGTGGAAAATATTATACATGTGTGTTACAAAAATATCATAGTATTATGACAGTATTAAACATTCAGCAAATAAAATGCAATAATACGTGTTTTAAATCACTTCTTATTTGAGAATCATCTGAGTGGTAATGAGCATTCGTGATTGACAGCCCTCAGTCCAATGCTACAAGTCTCCTGAGCCCCTGAACCAGAACTAAGCACACTAGCATGAGTGATGAGGAATGTAAATGGACTCTACATATGCAGGTGAGGTAGTGGACCCTGCTGTGTCCATGACTCACTAAAACATTATCCTGCATCCAGGAAAGACTGGACCATTGGACGACAGGCAGACTGATGAGCTAGATTGCTAGGTTAGCTTTCGCCTGGTTGTGAGCTGAACTTGGTCCATTGAGTAAGTTTCAGTAAGTTTGTAGAGAGACTGTGAAAGGACACTGTTTTGTTAAAGCTGTGTAGCACAGTGTGTGAATAATAATAGTAGGTCTTAATACTATGTACAGTGTAATGAACCTAGAGTTAAGGGGGTTAAATGTGTATTAGTAAAATGCACTCACTTACACACTTACTAGCACTGTAGAAAGCTTCATGTTGGAGGCAGGCTTTGCGGCTGTCGGTTACTCTGATTTGTTTACATGGCATCAGAAGGCCCAGGCTGGACCGCGGACCCAGCAGGAGGCCCTGCCTGTGCCCAGCTATAATTCAATCTGATCGGGCAAAGGCTCTCTGCAGGATCCCTGGCTTGAACCACGCTCATCTAAAGCATGCACAGAGCGATGCCCGTGCAAACGTACACATACACACACACAGACTCAGGGTTGACCTTGTGCAATCATTAACCAGTAAGCATTAACGGAAATCAATAGAAAGATGAGAGGTTTGCTCCACATACAAAGAATAATAGTAATTGAATCAGCAAGCTGACTTTCTATTCAGTATTTAGTTGTACATATACATCCAAGAAGGATCCAGACAGATTTTAATTAGTGAATTTGGTTACTCAGTTGCTGACACAGGTGTTCAAATTCCCACAAATACAGCATGTATAATCCCCATAGAACAGTACTACTAATCAAATGGTCGCACATGAGCCTGAGGTCACCATAGCCAAAGTGAAGCATTAGCCTTAGGGATATAAATGAGGAGTTTAACAGCCCAGACTTGGGCTGTAGAGCAGTGACATGGGGTTCTCTGGAGTGTTGGAACACCATCTTATACATTTGGGTTGAGTTAGAGGGGTGTGTGTGATACAGAGCTAATCGCCCAACATCAGTAATGTTGTAGTGGCTGAATGCAATCAAATCTTCACAACAATGTTCCAACATCTCATGTACAGCCTTCCCAGAAGAGTAGCTGTTACTGCAGCAAAAAGGGGACAGAATCTCTTTTAAAACTTTTACTTTCTGAAGAAACACTGTGGGTGTCTACAAACCTGTGGACATATAGAGTGGTAAGTGTGTAACAAGGACAAGGTGGAAAAGACTTACACAGCATAATGTTGCATAATAGGATGAGAATGGAATGAGTTGTTGACAGTGATGTTGACAGTAACCTAACACTGCCATTCCAGAGTGATTACTAAAAATAAATTTCATTGTGCAAGTCTGCTAGTGCATCTGCATGCAGGCTGGATGGACGTGTAAACATTTCAGCAGGCTGTTTGATGCCAGGATGTATGTACAAAGGGGTTGAAGAAAATAAACCAGCCTATGCTATACCAAACCTGCTTTATGCTTTGCGTGGGGATTTTCTTTTTTCGAAAATAAGCTATTTGGAACCCCAGAAACATTTAGGGAATGTCCCCCAAAACTCGTACACACAAAACGCAGCCAAATACTACTGCACTCTATGATTCAAACACAATGACACACTAAGCAAGAGACAATCAACAGGTGCCCGGTGTGGTGTACGAAAAGTCCTGCCTCCACTCCTCACTGATCACATCCAGACGTAAACAAGTGCACATATACATACACATATAGACATGTGCGAGGTCACTCTTGAAACATTCTATATGGCTGTTTGTATAAAGTAGGGGTGTTAAAATAGCCTGGTGAAAAAAAAATTTTCTTAAAGGGCCCATATCATTAAGAACTCAGTCTTCCTTAGTTTTTTAAACAAGGGTTGTATGTCATATGTAAACAATGTTAAAGTTTTAAAACATGCCACTCACTGCCCAGTCCATGAAGACTATATGTGAAGATTTTTTTTTTTTCCTCTCAATGTGTCAAATTCAGCAAGTATTTTTACTGTATTTGTACAGTAACAAAACATGTTGATGAGGGGATCAAACTGCAAAAATCTGATTTAAATTTATGTTAATTTAATAATTTATTATTATTTTTTTATTATTATTTCCTCTCTGTGTGGAGTTTGCATGTTCTCCCCGTGTCTGCGTGGGTTTCCTCCAGGTTCTCCGGTTTCCTCCCACAGTCCAAAGACATGCAGTCGGGCCAATTGGATGTGCTAAATTGCCCCTGGGTGTGAATGCGTGAGTGACTGTCTGTCTGTCTGCCCTGCGATGGACTGGCGGCCTGTCCAGGGTGTATCCTGCCTTCCGCCTGATGACCGCTAGGATAGGCTCCAGCACCCCCCCGCGGCCCTGAGGGAGAAGCGGCTTAGAAAATGGATGGATGGATGGATATTATTTTTTAATTATACAATTCAAATGTGTCAGTCAGTTGCACACAAATAAAAAAAGACTACAGACAGAAATTATGATTTTGGTCCTGTCAAATGTTTTTCAAATTTCTGGATAACAGTCATCTATAACATGTTTTCTCCTAAATCACACCAAGATAAATTTCAAAACATAAACACTTTATTTTGGTGCCTTTAATCCATTTGTGTCCAAACTTTAGCATACCTCTGCATATATATCGATCAATTCATTCTACAGCAGTTTAGCTACACTCATTCACACTGAAGGTATAAGGAGTGTTTCAGCTGGTACTACTTTTTAAATAAAGCATAATTTAGGGCAGCCAATCAGAACACAGATCATTTACATATACAGGCACAGCAATAGAAACAGCGTGTTTCAGTGTAAGGGATTAAGAGAGGTTAGAAAATTGTCAAGTAAAAAATGAGTTATGATTGTCTTTGGTACATAAACCCACACGGTGTTATGACTGGACTCAAAAAGGGAAAAATAAAATAGAGAAATGTAGGATACGGCCCTTTAAGATCTGGTTTATCTGTAAGTGTGTGTCAGCATGTCTGAGTGGTGCCGTTACAGAGTGACGGATGGTTTTTCTGTTCAGTCAGTGTGTGCGTGTGTGTGACAGGTTGTATAGGAAAGTTAATGCACAACCCAGCTATATTAGTGCATGTATATGCAGGTGTCTCTTGGGCGAATGCAGTCCAGCACATTCACTCCATACTTAATGTTCCCCTCCTCCACTCCATGTTAAAGTTTCTGTCAGGCCTGTGCACTGAAAAAAAGTGACTTGAATTTGTATGATTCTAATGCACCAGTCATTCCACATCAATAAAATGTGATAAGGCAAAACATTACGAGCAGAAATTACAGTTGCAGTCATGTCAATGGTTCTTTAGATATATAGGTAGTCTATATGGCACCAAAAGGGTTCTGCTATTTTTACAATGTCAAGCTTGTAACAATAGAATAACACTTTTTTGTGCTACACAGAACCCTTTTCAAAAAGGCTATATACAGAACCATACACAACACATTGTCCATTAATCTGAAAAACCCTTTCATGATGCAAACAACCGTTCAAGCATGCAAATGGTTATTTGAGTGTTCATGATTCTATATAAAACGACTCTTTACTGTATGTTCAAAACCAAAATCTTAGCTTATAGAAAACTTGCATTCATGAAATTGTACATGTTCATTCCTAGTAAAGGGTGTTACAGAAGAATCTCCTGATCTACTGCTTATAACTTTATGATTGTAGCTTTCATTCTATTCATTCTGATTAAACAATAAAACAATGAAATTTCAAAAATCTGAAAAAGGCTTTTCTCTGGATATGTGTCTTCACAAATAAATATTTAAACTGAAATCTAATGCAAGTTGAAAAAAAAATCACTAATCAATTGGCAAAGATTAATTGAAATTATTGTCTCACTGTAAAACAGAATTCTTGCAAAAAACAAAAAAACATACACTGAAAGACAGCAATTGTGTAGATGTAATACAATTTATGCAACCCGCTGACACATTGACACATTTTAATTATGCATTTACAAAGCAACTGTTTTTAGTAAATGGAGTGCACATAGAGTGGGGGCACTGCACTGAAAAAAGAAAAAGAAACGAGGCCTTAGGCCTGCTCAGCCTATTACTAGCAGCATATGGAGGCAGTTTCAGACTGCCGTGAAACACCTCCCAAGGACTGCCTGGAAAAATGAGTAGTGTAATCTGCTTTGTACAGAAATGAACGTTTTCCATTGCATTGGGAACATCAAGGAAAAACCTTGTTTCTGATTTAATCACACAAGCAAAGAACTGGCAATCAGCTGCCTGACCAAAAGGCAGAAGAATGTGTACATTCTATGTACACACATGCATTACAGGACGGCAGTTTGTAAAGGACACAAACTTTGTATAAAGAAACACAAAAACTTTTATTTTTAACAGACACAAACAACTAAACATTACAGTTGAATGTAAACGCATACATATACATATACATGTAGACAGTTCCATGTAAAAAGTTACATGTTCTTTCTCTTTTTTTTAAGTTGAAATTTTGTGAGCTATTTTAAGGAGCAAAGTTTCATTCCAAATTTCTACTGGATGCTCCCAGCCATCAGAGACAGATAATTATGATTTCCCATAATGAAGTATTGATGACTGATAACTACAATTAAACTGGGCTATCATGAAAAGATGCTCTATAAGTATGAAAAGATGCTCTATATATATATATATATATATATATATATATATATATATATATATATATATATATATATAAAACTGTATGTAGAATTAAAAAGTTTGAAGAATTTTCTGATGTAACATACCAGTGAGTGAGAGCAGATAACAGAATGTTTTAGTAAATACTTTTGTGGTCAAACTGTTAAGCTAAATGTAAATGAACATGTTTTATTGAGTTGGTTGCTGGCAGACTGACATTTTAGCATGATTGAACGTTCCATATTTGCCTGCTATATCAGAAACACAGAAGGAACTTCATGACCTCGGCATTCCAGCCCACAATGTTTTTGTTCAAGATCAGTCTACAGTTTAACTCTCTGAGGCACAAAGCAGCCTAAGAGGCACATTGAAAGTATCATTGTGAAAGCTTATTAAACTTCTCATAGCCAGAGCACTGGTCATTTTATCTGTGGTCCATTTCCATATTATTATTATAACAACAATAGTGGAGCCAGTCTGACATCAACTCCTGAGCCACCACGCAAGAGTTGTGATCTTCACAGGCAATTAATCTGGACGTGATGATCCTGAGCAATTAGTGTAAATGAACAGCAGAAGCAGAGTAAACAGTTACATCCTGTGTCTTCTCTGGTATGTTTGTGCTGCATGCATGAGTGACATGCTTGGTTTAGATGGGTTATATTATTGACACTGGCTTGCCACTTATGAAATTCTTGAAAATTTTTATTTTTTTTTGCTGACCTCAGAGACAAAAAGCATATCTTGGACTGCTCATTCGGCCACTCATCTCTCGGTTGCACAATGACAGGGGCTTTCCCACAGAGAGCCATAAAAACTCATTACGGTTTATTACTCCCAATTTTTCATTAAAATAAATTCCATTCTGCAGAGGGAAAGAAAGGGAGAGAGACGAAAAAGCTCACGTTTAATGAAAGCCCCTGATTTATAGTATGTTACTGGTCGTAAGAAAAAACAGCCTAGAGGTGGGAGGATGCAGTAAGATCCAGAAACTGCAGGGAAGAAAAAAAGAAATTAAATTAAAAATCCCCCCCTTCCCATCAAATCTGCATTGTGGTGAACATCTAATTGCTTTCAAGGAACAGCCACATGCCTTTAGAACATCACGTAGGCTTCTCTGTCTGTGATGCCTCAGGCAGAAACTGCTTCACAGAGTTTGCGGTTTGTCAGCATATAATTGAAACTAATATCATTAAAGGAGATTAAAACTACTGAGCTTGTCCTTCAAAGCAGGTGTGAGGGGATGCAGTCATGAGCAGCAGGTGGTTAAGGTCATGTAGTGCAACTCACTGACCCCAGTATTCTCCAGTTTGTTTTCTACATCAATTTTTTTCTGTCCTCAAGTCACTCCATGCTTCCATGTAAGCAGGGTGCGTGACTCACCTACCAGTCATTAAGTGATTCATGGCTTACTCCCCCACACACGCAGCCACACATGCACACACATAACATTACATGAAGGTGAAACAAGGTTATGCGGACCTCACAGTTTGTTTTCTGTCATTTCTCAAGCTGTGGAGTGTGTAAAATCCTGTAAAAACAAGAAGTTGTGATTTGTTGATTCTATTGAATCTTTGAATGACTGACAAAAGCACAAGTAAAAGGTTTCCAATGTTTTCACTGAACAATTTAATTTAAGTTTAAATATAAACATTTTTGATGCATACAGCACACTCAAAAAAAGAGGCACGTTTACCACTGTATTAGAGGACTGTTGCAGTTTTTTGTAAGTGGACATTTTGCCCATTCTTGCTTGATGGGTCATTCTACAGAAACGTCCATTTTTGTGTACCTAGCGTTTACAGATAAATGACACTTTAAAAACATGCTAGGGTTACAATTTTGTATATTTTAAAATAAAACAATGTTATTTTAACATTTACACCTTCTTGAGCCGTCAATTTAGCAATATTGGTTTTTAAATCAATTATCTAGAATTCCAAACACCACAGAAGTGCTTGTCCCCACAGTCGTGTGTAAAGGGTGAGTGCCATATTTTGAGGAAAAAACATGCCTTTCTGCAATTTTAACTGCAACAATTTATACATGACTGTGGAATATATAAATTAATCGACATAAAGAAAATAAATGTCAAATAAATATAAAAATACATATAATGAAAGTTGGTGTCCCCAGGTGTCATATCAGTGGTGTTACCGCATAACAAAAAATCTCTTATTTTGAAATAAAAATCACACTGTCATGATTGGCCCCTCCCAGTCTTGTCCATGTGTTCATGTTTGTGTTTTGGTCTAGTCCACATGTTTTCTTTGTTTTGGTTCTTAGTCCAGCCCCCTTGTTTAGTGACTCTGCCCCTGATTGTTTCCACCTGTTTTCCACCTGTCCCTCATTATCCTTGTTTGTATTGTTCTTTGTCATGTTTGCTTTGGCCGATCTGTTCGCGTTGGCCTGGACTGTTGCTTACTTGCTTGCTTACCTCAGCGCATGCGTCTGACTCAGTGCTCCACGTCACACACACTGATACATCACGACTTCCTTTTACCCGTTTTCTGAGGATCTATGAAAAAAGCACATGGTCCACTGTGTCTTTTCAGTTATCAGAAATTTTCTCATTTAGCTCATGATTTAATATTAAGCTTTTAATTGTCACTGGTATGACCTTCTTTATTCTTAGGTACTTGTGAAAAGAAGAATACAAATTGATTTAATTACATATTTTAGTGGATATTCCATGATTGACAACATGTGGTTTGATGTTCTGTAGCAGCCATTTTGTAAAATGCATTTTTCATTAAAAATGTCTCTGGTGTTACCTTTCTTATGTGTAACACCTATGAGGATTGGTAAAAACAGTGGCCACTATGGAGAGAAAGAAAAGTAAATGTTCCTGTAGAATGACCCTGATACAAGACTTCACCAACACTCCATGGTTGTCATTGTCTGATTCTCCTCTTCATAGTGTGCCATGCATTTTCAGAAGGAGACAGATCTGGACTGCAGGCAGGCCAGTCAAGCAAATGCACTCTGTGTCTGTGAAGCCACTCTGTTGTTACACATGCAGAATGAGGCCTGACATTGTCTTGCTGAAATAACCATGGACTTCCAGGAAAAAGTCATAATTTTGATAGCAGTATATGTTTCATCACATGATCACATCCTCTGTATTTTCATACACATGCAAATCACCCATGCCATGGGCACTAAAGCTTCCCAATGCCATTGGCTTTTGTACCTCTAAAAGTCTAGATGGTTTTTGGCACAGAGAACTCAATATCCACTTTTCCTGAAACTTGGGCTCATCTGACCACAGTAATCATTTTCACTGTCTTTCGAATCATCTGAGATGAGCTCAGGCCCATTTCTACATAGAGTTGATGTATAGCTTTCTCCTTGTGTAATCAAGTTTTGCAATGCATTTTGTGATGCAGCAGCAGACTGTGTTAAGTGACAATGGTTTACTGATGCACTCCCAAGCCCATGTGGCTATATTTTACACACTAGCATGAATATTTCTCATGTAATACCATCTGAGGGCTTGAAGCTTACATATATTCAGCAGTGGTTTCTGGCTTTGCCCTAAACAAACTGAGATTTCTCTGGACTCCCTGAATCTTTTCAGAATATTATGTACAGTAGATAGTGAAAGACCTAAATTCTTTGCTGTCTTTTATGGAGACTGGCTGACAATTTTTTCACAAAGTTTGACACAAAGTGGTTAGCCAAAACCAAAAATAAATCTTTACTTTAAAGTCTGAGCTACTGGTGGATGCTTTTAGGCTTAATCATGATACCCTCACCTGTTACCAATTCACCAGCTTATTGTGGAATGTTTTAAAACAGTGTAACTTTAATATTCTAGTAATTTTCAGTCCTTTTTTGCCTCTCAATATTTTTTGAGTGTGTTGCAAACGTCAGATTCAACATTTGTTTAGATTTGTAGCATACACTCGAATTGGGCAGTCAAAACAGTAAAAGTCATTGTACTTTTTACTTTTGTTGTACCAACATTTTGAGAAATGGGGTTTGTCAAAGAGTAAAGTAACTCAATAATTATTGGTTGTGTAAATGGCTTAGTGGACAGATAGACACCAAATTAATCAGACAATTAATCAGAATTAGTATCAGAATCAGAATACTTCATTGATCCCAGAGGGAAATTGCAGTCATTACAGTTGCAACCATTTATGTAAAAGAATAAACACTTTAATAATTTAAAACAAAAAAGAAAAATTTGCAATATGTACACAAGATTTAAATTCTTATGAATACAGTAAAGTGGTAGTGACTGTGATAATAAATATGAAACATACTGTATAAAGCAGTTCAAATTATTGCACCTCTGAGGTACTGCCACCCTCAGCCTGCTTCCCCAGCATGCAACAGCATAGAGGATAGCACTCACCACCACAGACTCATAGAACATCCTGAGCATAGTCTGGCAGATGTTGAAGGACCTCAGGCGCCTCAGAAAATAGAGACAACTTTGGCCCTTCCTGTAGAGGGCATCAGTGTTCTTAGCCCAGTCCAGTTTATTGTCAGTATACACTCCCAGATATTTGTAGTTCTCCACAATGTCCACGCTGACCCCCCTGATAGACATAGGGGTCACCGGGGCCTTGTCCCTCCTCAGGTCCACCTCCAGTTCCTTTGTCTTTGTCACGTTAAGCTGCAGATGGTTCAGCTTGCACCATGCGACAGAGTCCTTCACCGTCGCCCTGTACTCGTCCTCATCACCCCTGCTGATACATCCCACTATTGCAGTCATCAGAAAACTTCTGAAGGTGGCAAGTCTCTGTGCAGTAACTGAAGTCTGTGGTGTAGAGGATGAAGAGGAAGGGAGAGAGGACAGTTCCTTGTGGAACTCCAAAGTTGCTGACCACTCTGTCTGACACACAGTGCTGCAGGCATACATACTGTGGTCTGCCAGTCAGGTAGTCAACAATCCAGGACAAGAGGGGGGCTTCTACTTGCATCACTGTGAGCTTATCACCCAGAAGAGCAGGCCAGACGATGTTAAATGCACTGAAGAAGTCAAAAAACATTACCCTCACAGTGCTGGCTGGCTTGTCCAGGTGAGCATAGACTTGGCTGAGCAGGTAAATGATGGTGTCCTCAACTCTCAGGCGGGGATAATAGGCGAACTCTAGGTGGTCCAGAAATGGCTGGACCATGGGCCGGAGCTGATCCAAGATGAGCCTCTCCATGGTCTTCATGACGTGGGATGTCAGTGGGTCGCGGCACCTTCAGGCTCATGTTCAAGACATGTTGAAGTACTCCATAAAGCTGGGTGGCACAGGCTTTAAGCACCCTGGGGGAGATCCCTTCAGGGCCTGCAGCCTTGTTTGTGTGGAGTCTCTTCAGTTGTCTTCTCACTTGGTCAGCAGTGAGACTCACTGTAGAGGTGACGGGCAAGTTGGGGGGGGGGGGGGGTGGTGGAGGTATGATGTGGGCTGTCACAGGAAGGGGGCAGACTATCAGGAGGGTGGGGGGGGTGAGTGGAGTGGGCTGCTGAGGACCAGCAGCAGAGGAGTCAGGATGGGGGAGGACAGAGCCTGCAATGTCAAATCTGTTAAAGAACAGATTTAGCTAGTTGGCCCCGTCCATGCTGCCCTCTACTCCTCTGTTGTTGCTGGACCTGAAGCTAGTGATGGTTCTCATTCCATTCCAAACCTCCCTCATGTTGCTCTGCTGGAGTTTACACTCCAGCTTCCTCCTATATTTGTTCTTAGCCTCCCTGGTAGTTGTCTGAAAATGGGAGCCTGAACTCCTGCCCCTCTGGCCATCACACTCTAACAAGTGTGATGTTAACTACACACAATCTTGTTAGGTGTATATAACAACTATACAGCCTCTGCTATTGCTCAAGATCAGTTGGAAGTGCCAGTTGCTTCCAACCTGTCACAGATACATGCATCACCACAAGGCTGAATATCCCACAGATAAAGAACCAACAGACACTTTCAAAGTTTGTAAACAAAGATGATGTAGCAATGATGTGTGTGCATTTTGGCAACAGAAGTAGAGCATTCTGTCATTGACCTGAGTTAACAGAGGGAGCCAATCTTGAAATTTCTTGGTGTTATTTGTGACACAAATGTCTGAATGCTGCATATTTGGTTGTTCAAGTTATTCCTCATTGAGTAAGGGCTCTTAAAAGATTGCAGCCCAGATGGGATTAAAAGCCCATTTCCAGAAATGTTAGGACACTGCGCAAAATGTAAATTAAAACAGAATACAATGGTGTGCAATCATTTAAACAAATATTTAATTTAAAATTTAATTGAAAAGTACAAAGACACCATCCCAAACTGAGAATTTAATGTTAATTTTTTTAAGTATATGGCCTTTCTAGAGTTGATGCCAGCAACACATTTCAAAAAAGTTGAGAGGGGGCAACAAAAAACTTTACATTTTTGTAATGCTTAAAAAAATAATAAAAAAAATAAAACTCCTGTGGGTTGATTGGCAACAGCTCAACATGATTGGGTGTGTGTATATATATATATATATATATATACATATATATATATATATATATATATATATATATATATATGAGCATTCCAGTTTTTTAGAAGTAAAGATGGGGAGAGGTTCACTGCATGGTGCATTATTATCTACTCACTGGCCACTTTATTTTTGTTCACTTTACTTTGTTCAATTGCTTGTTAACACAAATAGCTAATCAGCCAATCACATGGCAACAACTCAATGCATTTAGCTATGTAGAGGTGGTCAAGACAACTTTCTGAAGTGCAAACCGAGCATCAGAATGGGGAATAAAGGTGATTTCAGTGACTTTGAACGTGGCATGGTTGTTGGTGCCAGACAGGCTGGTCTGAGTATTTCAGAAACTGCTGATCTACTAGGATTTTCACGCACAACCATCTCTAGGGTTTACAGAGAATGGTCCGAAAAAGAGAAAATATCTAGTGAGCAGCAGTTGTGTGGACGAAAATGCCTTGTTGATGTGAGAGGTCAGAAGTGAATGGGCAGACTGGTTCCAGATGATAGAAAGGCAACAGTAACTCAAATAAACAAACAAAATCTCTGAGGAATGTTTCCAACACCTTGTTGAAAGTATGCCATAAAGAATTAAGGCAGTTCTGAGGGCAAAAGGGGGTCCAACCTTTTACTAGCAAGGTGTACCTAATAAAGTGGCAGGTGAGTGTATTTATTATCTATATATAGTATAAACTACAATACACAATATAATTAAAAGATTCAGAGAATCCAGAGAAATTTCTGTATGCAAGAGACAAGGCCGAATTTGCAATGCAGCATTGCATTAAAAACAGACGTGATTCTGTAGTGAAAATTATTGCATGGGTTGAGGAACACTTCGGAAAACCACTGTCTGTGAACACAGTTCATCGCAGCATCCACAAATAAAGTGAAAACTGTACCATGCAGATAATAAACCATATATAAACAGGATTCAGGATGCACTGCTGCCTCCTCTGGGCTCAAGGCAATTTAAGTTAGACGGAGGCAAAGTGTCCTGTGGTTCAATAAATGAAAATGTATATTCTTTTTGGAAATTGTGGACACTGTATCCTGCAGGCTAAAGACCATCTGGCTTGTTATCAGCATACAGTTCAAAAGCCAGCATCCATGATTGTACAGGGGTGCATTAGTGCACATGACTTAGGTGACTTACACATCTGTGAAGGCACCATTAATGCTGAACAATATATATAGGTTTGAAGCAAGACCTTCTGCCATCCAGATGACATCTTTTTCAGAGAAGGCCTTGCTTATTTCAGCAAGACAATGCCAAGCCACATTCCACATGTATTAGTCCAGATGTCTTGAGCAGCTGAAATCTTACATCAAGCAAGAATGTGAAAACATTTAACTTTCAAAATTACAGCAATGTGTCCTCAGTTTACAAATACTTACAGAGTGTTGTTAAAAGAAGAGGTAATGCAAACTTGACCCAACTTTTTTGGCAATGTATTTTTCAAAAATCAATATTACTGAGTTTCAATATTTAATATGTTGCTTTTGAACTATTTCCAATTAAAATTGTTACATGCTATCATTGCGGTTAATGATGATGATCATGATGATGATGATGCTATTATTGTGTTCTATTTTTATTTTGTACAGTGTCCCAGTTTTTTGGAAACTGGAGTTGTAATTCTTATATTTTATATATGTTTAGTAAAACGTAACATTAAATAATGCATAGCCTAAAATATTACTGTTATAGTACATTCAGCCTTTTCATTGCATCTTCAAAATTCTATTTTTACTTTCAAAAGCAAATGATGATAAAACTAATTCAGAATCAGCACCTAAAGCCAGGTGACTATAAATTAAACACAATAGATATATACATATGTATTTTACTATTAAATGAATTTCAACAAACTAATAGTGCCCAGTTAAGTCATCACAGAAAGTTAGGCATCACACTCAGCTGGTCTCAAGAACCATTACCAAAACCTTATTCTGAGACTCATTAGGCCTTAATTGACTCATTAGGACTGGTTAAGCAAGTTAAGAACTGTCATTAGGAATTATTAGTTGATGATAATTAGCTTAATAACAGTGTATTTAATTATATGACTTTTTACACCTTTTGCTCAGACTAATAGCCAAAGTCTCCTCTAAGCATTTAGGATCTGACAATGAAGCTCATTGATGATGACTAAAGACAACTAGTGTGTTCTGAGTTTTTATATGTAATGTTTTCATAAAAGTAAAATAGTGTTAAATCTGACAAAAGTATTATTTTGCCCTAAAATATTCTGCATGTACCTTTTCACTATTGCAAAACAATCTGTCAGGCATCAGGCAACATATACTTAACTTATTTTATGCAATAGCTTGCTGTGAGGTAGCATACAGAGGCATTATATGCTGTGGATGTCTGGTTCCTATCACCACTGCTGTGAACAATTCTGACTCAACAAGTTTCTCTAGAATGGAGCATTTCAAATCAAACCACTCTGAATGGCTTTATTTACATCCTAACCATTTAATTATGGAGAAATTTTGAAAAATCAGTGGAACTCACCATAATTTAAGTTCAGCGTTCAGATTGGAGAGATTTGTGTTTATTTAGTGAAGTAATGAGCTGATGTAGGTGTGTCTCTGGGGGACTGGCACACAAACAGCCCTACATACACTGTGGCAAAGCAGGAGCAGCACTGTCTGCTTCAGCCTGCACTTCAGCTGTACTCTGTCTGCAGTGATTAGGGGTTTGTCTGTGATTATTCAGTAGATCTAAGCTGAGTTTTACTCAAATGTTACATAGTTTTGGATTGCCCCTTGAGCGAAGTGACCAAAATGAGGAAGGATTAAGGGGATGATTCATGTTACATTGTAAAAATCATATTTTTTTTTCAAACTGTGTTTGTGTGTGTGTGCACGCAATTTTCCATTTGCTAATGTTTATTCTCCACTGTTTTTATGAGCAAGACATCTCTCTGTTGATTCAAAACAGAAACTTTGTGTATCTGTGTGTGTGTGTGTGTGTGTGTGTGTGTGTGTGTGTGTGTGTGTGCGTGTGCGTGTGCACGCATGTGTGTGTCTGGTGTGAGTTGCACTTAAGTGATTTGTAATGATATGCTGTTCTGTCTGTAGAATGTGTATTTGTGCTCGAGTGAGACATAAGGAACATACTCTCATTAAGTTTAAAGGACAGCCTCCAGCCACAAAGTGTATGTTTCAGGGCAGATACACACATACACACACACACATGCTCAGACATACACATATACACACAGAGGTTTGTTTTTATACAATGTCAGAACATGGGCTCACATCCCATATGTATTATAAGCTTACCGGACAAAATATTGGTCACATTATTTATTTTCTTATTCTCGGTTATGTGTCCCCTTTTCTCTGTAACAGCATCAATCAAGGACTACTCCAGTCTCTTGAGATAGTTCCTGTCCATTCTGGGTGCACTGTTCAGCTTTTCTGCTAGCTAGAGTGCCTGTTTCAACATTCCACCTGCTGTTCCATATTAAAAATGGGGACTGAGGTTTATTGATTTTGCTGGACAAAAGTTCAGTGTCCCAGTGTTTCATCAAGGCTTTTGAACCACTTACATACAGACATCCCACCCTGCATAATGAGAGCGTGAATATTGCTTTTTGCTTGGACATGAAGCACAAAGTTCATGGAGTGCAATCTTTACATCACTGAGCTTGACGGTTAAATAAAAGTTGAGTTAAGTTCCACAGCTTAGAAACATAACAACTGAGTCTCTCCATGTTTTCTGTATTTTACAGGATGTGTTTGCAGAAGGCTAGTATCTGCAGATCTAAGATGACGTGCTGGAACATAAACAGACACTCTGTGATGTAAGCGGTGCTTTAAGGTCATTTAGAGACTTAACAATTGGTAGCAGAACTTTAAAATATATTTTAAATGATACAGGTAGCCAGAACAAGTTTCTCTGCATCGCTCTGAGAGAGAAAAGGCCAAACTTAACACAATATTTTTCCACTGATAAAAAGCTACTTTAGTGACTGTGTTAAGATGCAGGATTAAACAAAGCTTAGAGGCTATGATCACACGCATTTTTCCTACTTCAAGAAGCTAAAGAATCAAGTTGTCTCATAAAGCAGCTTTCTCTGAGTTTTTGTACCAATGATAAATATTTCATTTTGTGACATCAACTGAGAAATCTCTGACATACAGCTGATTAGCCTGTCTGCAGAGTCTTGATCACGAGAAGGAATGGAATAGTATAACTAGGTATCATCAGCATAGCTATAAAAATTTCTATTATGTTTCCTAATGACATCACCTAGAGGTAGCATGTACAAAGAGAAAAGCAAAGAGCCAAAACTGAATCTTGTGGGATTCAGAAACCATGAACTGCCTATTTTATAAATAAGACATAAACCATTCTAAAACTGTGCCCGAGAGGCTGACCCAGCATTCAAGATGTTGGATTAAAATCGTGTGGTCAAGGGTATCAAAGGCTACACTAAGATCTAACCAAACCAGATTAGAAAGATTTTGGGCATCAGCACAGCCTGAGTTCATTTACAGTGCAAATCAATGCTGCCTCAGTACTATGATTAGTACGAAACCTGAGTGAAACTTCTCATATAACTTGTTCAATATTAGATATGCATTTATTTGTCTGAAAAGAACTTTGCTAAGGTAGATTTGATAGGTTTAAACCCTTATTGGGAAACTGAGTCTAGATGTCAAAGACAAAGGCTGATGTCCTGTATCTTCAGTAACAAAAAAGAAATGACTGTGCTATTTTAGTTGAAATTTTAAATGTAAAAAAAAAAAGCTTTGTACAAAGTTAGGACAGCTTATTGGTGCTGATATTTCAAGTTAATCCTGTTTTCATTGGATTTCCTAAACAGGACTTTTTGTTCAGAAAAGATACAAAACAAAAACCACCATGACACACCATGAATGGCAGCAAATGGCAGGTGCCAAATAAAAAGCAAGGAACTGGGATAAGGAACATTATATTAAAGGCAAAGTGACAGGTTGTGTGTAGTGCAGTCATAACGAAGAAACTTTCCCAGAGCAAAAGGATTTTCATTCATGTCCCATTCAGCTCAAATGCCCTATAAAATTCAGCAACGTCCTTTTCTACTTGCACTGATGAAACATATACTATCTCAATGAACGCAAAATATAAGGAAGTCATTTTATTGTTTACTGAACCATTTTTGAGTATTTCAGCAAAATTAATATCTATTATACAAACAAAATATATTTATATAAGGGGGTATGGATCTTTCATCACTTATATTAGGGGGCTTAGATGTAATACTGAATTAGAACTTACCCCACCATGTGGAAGCTGTACTTTAACCTGGCTATTTCCTTCTCAATTTCAGTTCTTTACATGCTTCAGAACAGTGCTGTATTACAGACACCAAGAGGATCTCTAAATAATACAGATGTGAACTACATGATGTAGACAAATACCTTAGTGGTGGAAAAACAATTGTGATAAACTTACTTTTATGGTCCAGAAACAGTTGCTAGAGTGAATCTTAAAAAAATGATATGGACAATCAACTGCTTTGAAAATACACAAATGGAAATACAAGAAGGTGATGAAAGTTCTGTATGAAGCAGTTTAAGGGCGTAAAATATCCATGTTACAATTTACCCCTTTTTTAGTTTGTGCCCTCTCTTCCCTCCATAGCACCTTCACAATATAATATACATCTTCAAAGGTTATGCAATGACTTGATTCAAATGCATAATTTCAATTATTTGAATATTGCCAAAAGTGGACTGAAAGAAAAATGTAACATGCTTGTTGTATATGTTGATGTAATATATGTAATGTAATATATTTTATTAATGTGGAAATGATGCACACTGCAATGCATCCCTATTTCATATATGTTATGACTAAACTAATCCCAATGGGCTGGTGTCATTCATGCAGTCAGTCTGCTTAGCATGGTAGTCCCACTCACATTGATCATATTGATGATAAGCTTTGCCTGGCAGGGCTCTCGTATGATTTAATGTGAAAAGTGAGTGCCTGAATCAGATGTGTGTGTGTGTGTGTGTGTGTGTGTGTGTGTGTGTGTGTGTGTGTGTGTGTGTGTGTGTGTGTGTGTGTGTGTGTGTGTGTGTGTGAGCACGTCATATGGGGTGACATGCGTAGCATGATCTCCAGGGATCAGGAGATGGGATTGTCCAATGAGACAGACTTTAAAGGAGCATGCAATATGTCAATCAAGCCACGTCAGCAAACACACCAGCAAAACCCCCCACCCTTTTCCTGCTAGTAAAGGGTTAATTAATTTGAGAGCATGACTGGTGAGAACTGATTTGTCCTCTGGCCAAACTATAATAAAGGCGTTCCAATTTGCAGGCTTTAATTTAATTATAAGGCAAAACTGACATTTTGGTCAAAATTGAGTTTCTTATTCTGTGACAACGTCTTAACATTGTGAGTTGTTGCAGACTCTTTTATTTGTCATGTCACCACACTGCTCAGTGACTGCAAGAAAGGGAGCACATATATGTCAAAATATGAGAAAATAACAACTGACATGTAGTAAGAGTCACAAAACCATCTAGCTGTAATAGACACAATGAGTCTAGCATTGCTTAAAGAGCAGGATAAAAGCTAAACATCATGTAATCTGAAACAATACCGCCTAGTATATTGCTTACAGATTTATAAGTGCAAGTATGTGGCACAAATGATTACATAAAGACATGCTGGATAAACTCATGGAATTAAACAAGGCACAAAAGTTAGTTTCATGTTTCAAAACATGCCATGCTGATGTATAAGTGCTAATATTAGGAAAGCACATGCTAATTAGGAAATATATTAGGAAATCACAGGTTTTTACCCTTCGGAGTTTCAGTTAGATACTGCTCTTTCACAAAAACCATATCTCCAAAACTCCAGCAGCACTGCTGTGTCTGATCCACTCAGACCTGCACAACACACACTAACACACCACCACTACATCAGTGTTACTGCAGTGCTTAGAATGATCCACCACCCAAATAGTACCTGCTCTGTGAGGGTCCATGGGGTCTTGACCAATGAAGATCAGGGTAAAAGGGGGCTAGCAAAGCATGCAGAGAAACAGATGACACACACACACACACACACACACACACACACACAAAGAGCTGCAGGCCCTGGGTCAGCTGATATGCCATAAGTTCAAGCACCCCACTGTGAGTGTGTGTTGTGCTCCCATAGTGTCGTCTGCAGCACTGGCTGATGAAAGCTTTACTGCTCACCCTTGACCTTTGAACTGTTAGCACTGTTTCCCTCTGACCCCACCCTGTGTCACACACACAATTAACACTCACACACTCATACAAACATGGCAGGGCTGCCTAAACTCACATCGCATTAGATGACCATCCCCCTTCAACTCCTCCAACTTTCCTCTATGAAATGACTGCTCGCAGTGACTGACATGACCTGACCCCTTAGAAAAACTCTTAGCGTTATTACTGTCATTTCACAGAGCTACTTAAATGCAATTGCAAGGCTCAAGTTATTCAAATAATTAATCGCAAATAATTGCATTCATTTGTGAGGTTAAACACAAATAAAACAAGCTACATGTTCCAACTTCTTTGCGATTGTAGCCTCCTGCTGACATACTGCCATGTTATGTCTTCTTTTGAAAGGTATTGGAGTATTCCCTTTTGCTGATGCTTTTATCAGTTTGCTGCTCATTGATTTAGTTATCAGCCTGTTGTGAGCACTGTCCAGTGTAGGCTGACAAAGGTGACCTCTGGTGCTAATGTTACTGATATTCCTGCATTTGCCGCCATCAGTGGTGTATTAACTGTGGCTTTCATGTACTTCAGTAATGTACAATTTTGTTTTATGGAGTAATTGGGAATAAGTTTTATTGAGCGAGTCATTAGTGTAACATGCCATTCAACAGCTATATTTGAACAAGAGGCTTACAATCATGGAGTCAGGGTGAACTAACTATGGATACAAGAGTGTTATAAGGAAAATACATTAACAGCACTGCAAACATTACTGAGATTAATCATTTATCGTGTTAA